>NW_013665975.1:214290-243311 GCF_000517525.1 Limulus polyphemus | reverse complement strand
AACTGTGTACCAGTTTAACGTTGAATATTATTTATGATTTTAACTTTATACACAAGTGCCAAAATACTATAATTAGTGTGGTTAACTTCTGGAATGGGTTGCTTTCAAATTTTGTGGCGGCAGTAAATTTAAGTGGGTTTAAGAGAAAGCTTGATAACTATATGAATGATAAGGGCTGACTTTAAGATTTACAAAAAATTATAATACTTTAAAGGATAAGACAGCCAAGATGGACTAACAGATCCATTGTTGTCCCTAAACATTATATTAACTTTTTAATAACGTATTCCATTGATATTAGAATAAAGTGTAATAAAGCTAAAACATTAGATGTTTTAAGCAGGCAAACATGTCTATATAATAGTATCTTATGAGTTTCCCTATTTTTTCTGTTGCTTTGCTTTGTTAGCTTATGCTTTACTATAATGTATTACAGATGTACAGGAACCTTTTCCACATACTACTTCTAGTAGTCAGCCCACGGATGGTTTCCTCCCAGGAAACTATCTGGCATCATTTGCTCACCCTGGACAAGGTGCAAGTCCTAGCCCTATGCCCAACTCTGAGTTTTCTGCCCATGGGCAAAACCAGCTTTCAGGATATCCTCAAGGCCCACCTCATTCTAACCATTTAGGTACAGTTCAGGAAGGTGGCATGTCTGTTCCTCCACCTGTAAACATGCAGTATCAGCATAGATCCATGCCTGACTCTTATAGTTACAGTCAGCCACCAGTGAATGCCATGGGACCAGCCTACCGTGGAGGTCAGTCAATGACCAGTGGAGGTTCTTATAGCTACAACAGCAACTCATCCCATGATCAGTTTCGTGAACAGTATGGTAGTCAGCCTAGCATGATTTCTTCTTCTGAAGGGACTTACAGAAATAGGAACATCATACAGGATAATTACAATTCATTTCCACCTAGTCATGCTGTTGGTCCTCAGGGTCCCCAATACTCTTATCAAGGACCATATGAGAGAGAAAGGTAGTTCTTTTATTTATTTTTATAAGATGAAAAACAAAATTACTTACAGAACTAAATGTTTTGTGGAATTTATCAACCTGGAAGAACTTTGCAAATGAAACAAAATATGTAAAATAAACTGACATTAATATAGCGTAGAATGTGTACATCAAACAAATACAACAGTAAACACGCAACACCAAAAAAAAAGAAGTAAAAATCTTTTTTTTTTCTTTTTTGGTGGTAGGGTGGGAGGAGTTAATTGCCATATCTACTTAATATATCCATTTTGGATTAGTTTCATATTTTTTTTTAGTTTTACGTTTTGCCATGTTGACCAATCTTCTTCCTATTTTTGTGATTTTATTTATTTCTGTGTTAAAGTATTGAAAAAAAAAAGATCTTTTTGATAGTGCAATGTTGAACAGTTAGAAGTACCTTATTTATTAATTACTGGTGATGTTGAGGAATTAAAACATATGCAGCATTTGAAATAAGAGTGTAATTTCTTGTTGCCCACCCAAAATTTTGGTTGTCCAGACAAATATACAATTAAGGGTGAATATTTGTTCTGTGTTTTAATAAATATTACTGTATTTTTGCCAATCCTAAATGAAAATTTTTAGTTTATTTACATATAATGAAATAAACAATTATTAGCTGTTGATATTGAGCAACATGGAAGTTGTGATAAAGAAGCAGTGAATGCTATTGGTTGATAAAACAAAAGAAGCAACACACATTGGCAAATGGCAATGCTAAAAAAAAAAAAGTTTATTGTTGTATGTAAACTTCTGTTCAATATTCAAGTTCTTATTTGTAATTATAGTTTTGTAGGAATTTGCTTAAAGTGGAATGTGTGTATTCCAAAATGTTCATTAAATATGTTTTTATTGATTACTTCTGTGGTTGTATTGCTCATCCGTATTGATTTTACTTTCTTCAGGTTCTCTTTGATTCTTAAATCTTGTTCATTGTTGCAACTTTGTAATATGGCTATGGTCCTTTCATCAGCAGTTCCATCACATTCCTGATCTAGGTTATAGGAGATATCTGAAGAATTTACCAAAACTAAAATTAATATTGAACTTTAATTCAACAATGACAGAAGTTGTTCATTGTTTAAAAAAACTATATATATATATATATATGGTAACTCATAATTATCACAGTAGGTTTGACACAAAAATCAGGATCAATTTTTTTTCTTCTTTAAATAAGTTGCCCAGCTAGGAAACTTTATAAGATGTCCTGGTTGTCTTGGGCAACCAGACTATCATTATTTTGAATGTTGATGTGTGTCTGTTTAAAAAATATTGATTTCTTTAATGCACTTTAAAAAATGTAATGAAGCATGTAGTGTTACAGACTTGAATTTGGAAAATCTTTAAGAACCACAATGTGTCCATCACTAGTGCTTTAGTAAGGTTGACCTCCTTACCATCCTATCACTGCTTGTGTGACCATATATTAAAGGAGTAAACGATTTTTAGTAACATTACTAACATATAAGATATATCCTTAAACATTAAAATACCTTGTAGTGCTCTTGTCTTCACATTGCAGTACTGAAAAGGAATTGTTAAATATGGAAAACAAATTTGACCATAAGTTGCACTTCACTTGTGAAACAATTTGGCTACTTTTAATTTATAACATTTATCTGACAGAGTTTATTTTATAGGATATTCATTTTTGCTGGATAAAATAATCACATTTATCAATGACTTATGAAAATTAACTTCAAAATTACATTTTTTTTTCTCTTTATTAAGCATTTAGCTTTACTCGTAAAGTTATGTTTAGCTTTCCAAGATATATAGTTTCTGTAAAGAGTATGTTTTATTGTATCTATTTATTTCTTCCTTTTCTATTTACAAATGACTTTATATAAGCACATTTGTGGAGTAAATGTTTTTCCAAGGTAAAAAAAAAATGAATGCTATTATTATATTGATACTCTAAACTGTTATTATTTGGGCTTCTCTAGGTATGAACATCAGCTACCTGCAGTACCTCAGCCATCATCCCAACCAGGAAGTATGATGGGGCCTACTCAGAATGATCCCGCTTTGTACCCTTCAAGATACCACAATCAGCAATTGATGCCTCAAAATCAGGAAAATATAGGCATTCAACCAGGTAGCAATTACCAAGGCCAGGTTCCTTCAGGCCCAACTCCTTCTCAAACTCCATTTTCAACTTCCGGACTTACTGAAGGTCAGACTCTAAACCAAGGGCAGTATGTGCAAGGTCAGCAAGGATTAGACAATCAGTGTAACTACCAGGTTAGTCAGTACTTATTTTTTTATAATTTCATAAAAGAAAGTTAATATGTTCATGGTTAGACATGCATTTTCATGTCTTTTAGATAAATTGGAGTCGAAAAGGTGCCATTCCCATAGTTAATTTGAACTAATGAACACGTTATTACCCATAATGTAATAAAAGTAGTTTATGTGTTTGTATATATGTAGAACTTGTTGCATCATCTATACTTGATGGGTGCAATAATAGAATAGCTCATCCTGCTATTCAAAAACATTAAAACAGATGACTTGATTCATTATGTTCCACACACATCAAAACCATTACACGTGTTTAGCTGTCATTTAATCATCAGTATGTTGAAAGAGGCAAAATGAAAAAAAAAATTTAAATAAACAGATTTTAGTCAGCTGTGGAATAACTATTTTGTTCGTTACTAGTTTCCACAATGTGATACATTTGCTTGCATTGTTATTTTTTTATCATTTATTAATGAATGACTCAGCTTGTAGAAGTTCTTATTTATTTTGTAATATGCTAATTCAAAAGTGTGAAAACAAGATTTAGGGTACACTTAAAATCATTTTCAGTTGTTGGGTAAGTCATTGGATTTGGTTCTTGCTATAAATTAGGCTGGTCCCAACATTTATAAGTAATTAATGTCTCAGAAATGTCCACTGATTTTATGGTTACTTTTGTATATATATGAGATTATAATATTTCCAAAACAAACAGAATTTAAAGATAAACCAAAGGGAGCATTTTAAGTTTGTTAGTTGTTTTAATTTTCAGTTCAAAAGCAATCTAAAGTTATTAGATATGTACTTCTGCAAAAAAAATACATATAAACAAACAACCTGTTTGATTGATAATAAATGCAAAAATGACAGTGCAAAATAAGATAACAGAAACTGATTGACTAAGGAGAGACAATGTAACATTTTTGTAATATGTGATGTCTGTGTGCTCATTTGACTTGAATAGTTGGAATGGAAAGACATACCAGTTTCCATCTGTGGATACATATGCTCTTTATATATAAAATTTCCCCAACTTGCTTGTTAAATATGTTTATAGTAGAAATCACATGCCACTACTGTAAATCATAAAATACATGCATGTCTATTATTTTTCCAGATGCCACGCATCCAGTCTGCACTAGCTCAGCGATTAATGCCTAAAGTAAGACAATTATCCAAAGAAATTACTTACTAACAATAAAAGACCACCTCAAGTAACTTCCATATTTCCCGTCATTAGTATTAGATAAAAGAAGTATCCTGTAAAATAAAGAGTTAAACAGTAATTTTTTCTTAACCCTGAATTTTAGCTGTGTTTACATTTCTCAGCATTATTTTTTAATGCATACTTTGTGCAAAACTTTGAGCTACCACACTGAACTTTTTTGTTAACTAATAAAAATGGTTAGTAGAAAAAGTTTATCTGTGTTGAATTATCCAAATTAGGTATTGTTATTGTTTTTTTTAAATGTATTAATGGTGTGTCAATAATGAGAAATATAGACTCACTGCAGGTGGTCTTAAAATATGCTAACATACTTACTAACCCCAAGAATATTTGCAAAACAACTGTTACCTGTTACTTTTTATTTGTTTTTGTTTGTTTTTTTCATTTCCCCACTTGGAATCTTACCATCAGCCAATAATCCTCATTTTCGGAATATTGAATTTAAATTCCTACATCAGTCAGAAAAACAACAGTTATTCTATTGATATATATTTTTCTTCTCTATAAAATTAAATTTAATTACATATATACACACACACACACACACACACACACATACATACATACATACACACATACATGTATACACACACATACATACATACATACATACACACATACATGTATACACACACATACATACATACATACACACACACATATATATTTTTTCTTCTCTAAAAATTAAATTTAATTACATATATACACACACATACATACATACATACATACAAGCATACATACATGTATACATACACACACACACACATACATACAAGCATACATACATGTATACATACACACACATACATACATACATACATACACGCATACATACATGTATACACACACATATATATTTTTTCTTCTCTATAAAATTAAATTTAATTACATATATACACACACATACATACATACATACATACATACATACACACACACACACACACACACACACACACACACACACATATATATTTTCTTTTTTGGTTTAAGATCAAAATGTTCATAAAAATACAAACAAGACTTACTAATTTAACTTGACATTCATTTAGAATCTGTGTATCCTTTCAGCTGTTGTGATAAGGTTTTTTGGTTTTCAAATCACTGAAAGATTTTCTAATTAATGAAAAAATTATTAATACTGAATATAGTTGTAAATTACAAGTAAAGACTTCAATTATGGTTTTACGCTCTGAGAAACATTGTTCTTAATATACAAACATAAGTGACAGTTTGAAAAGTTTGAAGTTGAAAATATGTATTACAATTAATCTAACATTCAGAAGTAAAAAAACTAAAAAATAGGGTTTTCATGGTCACCTGTTGCCCTGTCTTCTGGTGATGTGCTCCTCTGGGCTCCCCTCTTTTTCTTTTAGTGGAGCACTGGAGTCCTTACCACTCACCATTTTCTAGCTGCTGGGATGGTGTGACCAATTCCACTCAGGAGAGAGTAGGATGGTGGTGTTATGACCATGTACTACTGTTCACTCCTTTATCCTTCTACTGCCTAGATGTTGTGTTCTCAGATGATCTAGTGTTGGAATGGCACAGGACCAGCCAACATAAGCTCTCACTCAGTTTGGAGGGCAGATGTTACTTTCCTGTTCTGCTTCACTGGGCTTGAGGTGAAGATGGTAAGTATCCTCCTCCTATCACAGACAGGATGTAACCTTAAGGCATCACCTGACCTACCACTGAAAAACACTGCTGGTGCTATTCTTTAACAATGTGCAGCATTACAGCCATAATTTCCCATGGGCAGACCAAGTTGTTTTAAGAGAATGACAAAAAACAAAGTCAGCTAGAATGAAAGCAACTTAATGGTTTTCTTGATCTTATGATATACGTGAAAACTGCACATACCTGAGTAAGAGCCAAATGCGTGGTATGCTTATATACCTCTAGTTTACTTCCTTCTTGACTTCAGATTTGTCTTCAAATTGAGAATTTTAACTTTAACATCAATAAAATTATAGACATGCATTATTGTAGAGATGCTGGTCTGTAGCAGTTTCTCTGAGGCTACGATGGTCACTTCATCTAGCAAAGGTTTGAGTTTGTGGATGGATCTGTGATTAACTGGGATAACCCAGTTTCAGGAGTCTTCAAAGCCCAGTTATCTTACATCTGATCTGTTAGCTATCAATGTATATTCATCCATTGGCTCTACCAGCTTAAAAGCTAAGCTGGTTACAGGATTCTTTGGGTAGGTACCATAATCCAGCTTCTTCCAAATAGGAAATCCTAAGCATACTAGTAATCATCAAACTTTCTTCTATGATGCAGATTGAGCAGGATCTAAGCACTTAGGAATGAATGTAAAATAACCCTGGCTACTTGAAGACAAATATAGCCAGAAAAAAAATAACAAAATTCTGATACAGTACATTACCTCTTCATTACTGCTCTCTATATACAAAATATTTTTCGTATGCCACAAACCTTCAACTCCCACATACCTCATGATCAGTGTGGTTCAACTGCGATTCACATGTAAATCATCATGCGACAACCCTCCACCAGTAGGAGTGCGACACACCCTCCTGATGCATGGGACTCCCTATATTTGATTCTACCAAACTACCACTTCTCATGACGCAGTGATTGAGGGCAGACATTTTTCATTTGTGCTCTTTTCTCATGTTCATTTCCTTTTTTTTTTTTTATGCGAAGCAGTGATTTACTTGACATTTACTTTGTCTGTAGTAGTTTGTCACAGCAACTTACCTTGTTTATGCAACTTCTGATATTATTACCACTACTTTGAATGCCATTACCAGCTTCAGGTCTGCAGGTTTGACTGAGGATTTTTTGACTTTCAATAGTTGGGAGGTTGATTATTATATCAAGCATCCATTTTCTCTCAATAATGTTTGGGTTCCTCCTGCATTTTCCATACCTGTTCATAAGAAGGAGGATTTTGACAGTTTTTCTTTTTTTCCTTCCTTCTTATCTGTGCTGTGCCTTCCCATGCATCTTCCATGAAATCTACTAGGCCTAACTCTGCCTTTTTAGATATGCTTTTTCAGGTGTGTTCTGTTTTCATATGATACTGTCTCTTTTTTTAACTTGGCACCCATCATTAGAGTCCCCTGTTTTTCTTCCTTCCTTTGACATTAGGGTTCATGCTGAGCATTTTGTTTCTCAGTTGAATGTTGGTGTTATCATGCCTCGTCCTCCATGGGCTTTTGATCTTTGTACTTTGGCTTATCAGAAGTTACTCAACTTTTTCGGCTTCCAACAGTTGGTCACTTTTGCTCATGTGGTGGACTGACCCTAACAATTCTATCTATTTCTCCTACTTCCCTTTTCCCACCTTCGTCTTACTTTTACAGCTTATCCAACATACATCTCCTTTCTGAGGCACTCCACTGCCCCCCCCCCCCGAGGGTTTTTCGGAGGATATACTTTCCCTCCTTACTCTTCATTGGCATTATTGTCTTTTTTGGCCCTATCCCATCACACATGATTTTGTTATTGTTGTAATGTTATTGGACTTTGTTTTTTCACAGGTTTATCTACCTTCCCATTACCTTTGTGACTTACAAATAGCTCCTTTACTCCATATGTTTGTTTTTGGAGATTTTCCAGAGTCTTTAGATACATGTGTGGAGTCTGTGATCAGGCACCTTCCCTTTTTCCTAGAGTCTCTTCTCCATTGTCCAATGGAGAAAACTATTCAGCAGGCATGTGGCTTCCATCTCATATATTCATCTCCCACTATCTTCATTGGGTAGCTGTTTCTTCCTCGTCGGGGTACCACCTTCCGACTGTTGCCATTCTTCAAACTTCAGAGCAGCCATGTCTGGGTAAATTATCAATTCTGTATATATTTTTCCCTACAGTGGCATGTCCCATTTAGGAATCGGATCCCACTCAGGGAAGAGCATGAACAGTGTTCGGACATTAATAGCTCTCACTCCTGAGTCAGTGTCTAGAGCAAGATGATAATCATGAGCACTTGTAGCATCAACAAAAGTCCAATTTCCAAGAGAGGAATTCTTCTCTACCCAACAACTCTCTGAAATGTCCATTTCCTTTTCAGCAACCAACTCTTGGTTGTATGTCCTTTGAATTGTGAAAAATGTCACTTCCATTACAACAAAGTCTTTTTAGATTTAAATAGAAGATATTTATAACAGAATAGTTCTGGAACTGACTGAGTTTGTGAGAATGAAATAAAGATTGGACACAGTGTAAATACAATGAACAATCTTTATTTAGTGACACCCACACAGCTTATTTCCTTTTACTGGAACATAAGCTATTTTCTCTCTAAACAGTATTGATAGCAATTGTATGCTAGATCAACTAATTATAATGTTATTTACTTAACTCGGTTAAATCAGGCTCACCCACAGCTACTAATGATGTCAAAGTTACTGGTTGTTCCCATCAAAACATGATGAAGGTTGTAACCTCAAAAAAACACCTGACCTATCATTGAAGGACATTACTTTCTACATTCATGCATGGACCACATGCTATATTAAAATAGCACATTTCAGAATAATTGACAAATTCCGAAAAATATTACATTAAGATAAGAAGGTAGAATATGCATGATATATGTACATACCACATTATGTCTGTTTGGCTATTTAAAATTTGTATTTATTTTTAAATGAAATTACATCAAATTCATACATCTTGGGAATATTATCCATCTCAAAGTGGAAATAAATGTCCAAAATAGAAAGCTGTATGTACAATTATCAAGCATGTTAACTAATTCCAATAAGTTGAAACTCCAAGTAACTCAGTTTAAGACTTGTTTTCTTTTTCCTAAATTAAGTAACTAAGTTGATAGATCAACATTATTAATTAATCTTCTGTTTCAGTCATTGATTTATCCAAGATGTTGGGCATGGTTTAGTATTCTTGACTGTGCGTCTAAAGGTCCATAGTTTGTATATCATTATCGAAAACAAACAATTTCTCTTCAGCACTTTGGGGCTGTGGGTGCATAATAAGATGACGGTCAAATTCCACCATTTCTTTAGAAGCTCAATAGCTAGTGGTGGGTGTAGTTGACTAGCTACCCTCTTTTTAATCTTTCAGTTCAAAATTAGCCATGGCTACCACAGTTAGCAGCTGTGTTGCTTCATGTGAATATTCAAAATGAAACAAACCGTTATCCAGTGGGGAAATAATTATAGCTCTGTTTTGATAAGATATTGTTTATTATTCTAACTATTAACTTATCTTTGTGTGTGTGTGTGTGATTTTTTTTCCTTTTTTAATGAATTTAAATATTTTTATGGTATTACAAAATCATATGTTAAAAGTTAAGTTTTTATGCAAATATTTTTTTTGTGTGTTTTCAGTAGGTTTTTTTTTAAAGAAAATATTGGTCACAAATATAGAACACCGATTTATTCTTAGCTTCTTAAACTTTACATGCAGCTGTATTTGCTGTTTTTTATTTAGCTTTTTTTGTAAAGTGAGAGAATTTTCTATGAAGTTTTGCAAATGTAAATAAAGAAAAGCTTAATAAATCTGATAAAAGTACTTGAAAAGAATTCCAGTATAATTGATAAACTGGCTTACCTTGCTTCACCTCATACGTTTAATTGTCTGTATTATATTTTATCCAAGAGAAATATCCTAAAGTCACATGCAAATAATTGCTTTTATAAAACAAAAATTCAGTTCACAAAAAGTTTCTTCTTTGAAAGAAACTAACAGATTTGCATTTACTTCAAAAGATTGTGTTATTCATCCTTAACTTGAGACTTTTACTAATTACTGGTAATGCAGAGTCAGTCTTATAGAGTTGTTTAAGGTCCAGTGGAGCAGATACTGAAGTATTGTCATTAAAAAAAAAGTTTTTTGTCTTTTTTTACCTCATACTGTGAGTAACTAATCAAGTTAATGATTAAGTAGTATAAAGAAGACATTATGTTGTGAAATTAAGAGATAACTTAAATGGCAGGATTTTATTGAGAAAAGAAACTTTATTTTATTTCTTTGATATAATAGTCTATAAATTTTTAAAAATTATACATTATCAGACAGTTTTTCTGTGCAGTTTGAAGACATTTTGAATGTCTGAGTTTTATTTAGTTTTTCATTTCATGAAAGTATATATAATGTGCATGTCTTTTATGATCTGGCACACATGTTGAATGAAACTCCTTATTTATGACCCTCATTTTGTAGGGAAAGGCTAAAAACAATGTTGTTTAAATTTGCTTCAAAATCATCAGAATACACCAGTCATAAAATAAATGTCTTAAGAAATATGATGATGATATTTAAACATTTTTTTATGCTTTTAATAGATTTTCTGCAGTTTTTTTTGTTCTGTTTTTGGTATTTGAAGTTCACTTCAAATATGATTAAGACATGAAATATGCTATTTCATCTAAACTTTCTTTGCTACATAAATTCTGTTGATCAATTGTTTCAGTTACTTTGATTATGCACTATTTTTACTTTAAAATTTTGAATTGATTATGAAACTTGAAGTAATATCCAAGTGGTTTGTCTGAGAAATTTCAGCAATAACTGTACTTTGTGAATTGTATTCCATACTGTTTTCTCTGAACTGTATATTTAAAAATGTCACATTATAAGTTATAGAGAAATAATTTTTTCATTGCATTATTTTTGTGGTAAGTAAGAAAATGTTTAAATAATAGTTCTGGAATCTGGGGGAAAAAAATATTAAGACATGATCTTTCACAAAATTACCAACAGAACCCACAGAACATGTACATCCAAGGTGTAACCTCACCTAATAAGATGAGCCCCACTAGTGGACCCCCACGTGATGTATACCAGCAAGACACATATGGAAAACGAACACCAGAATTTATGAGGCCACCTCCAAGTCAACCTGACCAGTACCACATAGAAAGCTATGGACATGATCAGACACAGGGATCCTATGGAGGTACGAAGGACAACAGCTTCAGTTATTATTGTACTTTGTAAATATAACATAGTTATAATAATGGCTGGAGACGGCTTGAGACGGTCTCCAGCCATTATTAGTCTCAAAGTGGGTTCCTCGTCATAGAATAACATAGTTATATTCATAATTTAACCTTACACCTTCATGAAATTCATCGGGCAACTAAACTGATATTAGATAGAAGAATATGTAAACATGTTGAAAACAATATTAACTGGCCTGAATTATAATCAAGTTTATCTGACAAGGCTTTCTGTCTGCAGGAGTGGATCAACAAGAATTCTCCAAGTTCCTGAAGTTTATGTCCAATATATATTCTGTCATTTTCCTTTTATAGATCGAAATCATTTCTACAGAGGATCACAAACGATGATACCACCTAACACAGGAATGCCTTCACATGGTTAGACTTTTTATATTTTTCTGTATCTCAGTTGCATTATATTTTTTTACAGAGATCATTTATTTGTAATGCAGACAAGGTACTCATTCTCATTTAGGTATTCTCTCCTACACATCCCAAACTTTTATTTTTTGTATGATTATATTTAATTGTCATTGTTTGCACGTGATATGTCTCATTTATTTGGCTGTTGATTGGTAAATTAAAATAGTGATGAGATTATGGTGAGGTCATCATGTTTGACGTGTATTTCAGCATCATACCCTTTTTTTTATCATACTTGTCTTGAATAGTTTGCATATAATTCCATGACCTAATTGAATAAGAAAGTTAGAATAAAAATAAAATGAAGTTCCATCTTGTTTCATAGTTACAGCAATTTATATATTTTTTAATGAATAAGCATAACTTAAACACGACCTCCAGTGGCACAGTTGTATGTTTGGGGACTTATACTGCTAGAAAACAAGGTTTTGATAACCGTGGTGGGCACACCACAGATAGCCCTTTGTGTAGCTTTGTGCTTAATAACAAACAACAATAACTTAAACACATTTTAGTCACCTGTTAATTATCAATTACATAGTAAAGTTGAATTTGGTATTCTCTCCAACACATCCCAAGCTTTTATTTTTTGTATGATTATATTTAATTGTCATTGTTTGGCACGTGATATGTCTCACAACAACTGTGACATAATTTTTTGTTCCTTGACTAAGTTTATTTTAGATTTTATTATTTATCTAGGTTGGCCAAGAGATAGCCACTATCGTCACTACCCTTCTCAAGCACAATACCCACCTGCCCGCCGAGATGCATGGGATGGACCACGACTAATAGATGGATCCCCATCAGGTGCGACTCATTGGGGTATGTCTCCTTACCCTTCAGGTAGTGGAGTGAGTATGGTCAATAAATTGCAATATGGGCAAGACCGGATGTCCTATCAAATCAAAAAGATGCCTGTAAGTCCTGTTCTTAGACAATTATTATTTTAATTAAAAATTTATTTTACTATTGCCGTAAGTTAAAATTGTTATTTAAAATGATTTCTAAATTATCCCTTGAATTAATGGCTTATATTACAACAATTCTATATTATCATCAAAACATAAAGTATTCTACATTATCATTATAAACAGGAAATGAGAAATGAATGTTAATGGATCCACAAATACTGGCAAAAACATTCGTGATAACTGTGATAAAATTACTACACTTACAGTAAACAATAGATACTTGAATTTGGAATAGAAACCTACTAACCAAGAGCAAGGAGAGAGAGAGAGAGAGAGAGATAAAACTTTCGTACATGCTAGGGTGCCTATGTCTAAGATAATGGATCCACTCTTTAAGTAGTAATATATAATTTTAACCTCAAAGGGCCTTGAATTCATTGATATAATCAATGGATCTCAAACGTCTAAACTGTTAACAAAAAAAACGAGCATATTTTCAGGTGAGTAGTTCCTACTAAGTGTCAGAAAGTCCTGTGATGTTTAGATCGTAAAGTCAACTTCATTTCAGAAGAATAAAGGTGTGAGATAAGTAACATCTCTAAATGGGTTTGAAGAAGATATTAATGTTGTGAGAATAAGGCAAGATTTCAGAAGTAGCTGAAATTTCAACAAAGTCAATCCAGATTCTTGTAAGAATCTGAACCTTGTAAATACTATTAGTCTGTAAAGAGTCATTCAGAATTTTTGCCATATTCACAAGTGTACATGCTTTTTCACGACTTCTTACTCTCCTCTTAAAGTGTACATATAAAATGATGAGTTTTTTAAAGAGATGTTAACAAACATTATTTGTTGTAAATATCTCTCTCTGGTCTATTGCACTTGAATTGAAGAGGGTATGATCCTTTTTCCTACCCCCACCTGGGTTTTGGATTACAGTTGACTTGCTGCTGGTATGATGCTCTTTCCTACCCCTACATGGTTGTCACTTCACTGTGGCTGGGTTTTGTATAGTAGTTGACTCACTGATGGTATGATCCTCATCTTACCCCCACGTGGATGTCTGTTCCCGATGGCTGGGTTTTGGATGCAGTTGAATTGCCGTGTACGGTCCGCCGCGACCTAACCACATCCTTTTTACTCTCACCCACATTACTGTCATCAAAGGGATTGAGATTCTGATATCAGGTGGTTCGGATCCCTATTCAAACATTGTTCTCTCCCCTTTGGATGTGTTCCTCCCAGTTTCCTTCCATATTTCCAACACCTTTTTCCACGCTGTGTGTAGATGTTCTTGGGATGCTTTCAAAGGATGCTTCTTTCTTTCCCTTGCACAGGCTCCTCCACTTATTCATTGTGGGATTTTAGCTATATCTGTGAGTGGAGGTAATGTATCATATCGGAAGTTATAATTTTCCTATGCTGAAAATGTATTTCCAATAAGCTCTTACCTCTAGCATTTCTAGTGGAAGTGTTAGTTGAGCTATGATTTTATTGCTTATTTGCTTCATATACGTATACCTCCTACTGAGAGGCTTGACAACTGAGGTTTGAAAGTAGACATTCCCTCCAGCTAAAAAGTTTTTAAAGGAAAGGTTATGACTTTTAAACAGTGTAAACAACATGCCAAACATTTGTTCCTTTACAAATCCTGAATTACTTGTCCAGTATCACCACACTTGAAGGTTAAATAAGATGTTTTTAGAAATAGTTCTAAACTAAATAGAAATGATCTAGGAAATTGTTTATGTGGTTTCTGTTGACATTTTATGCTAATTTTCATTTGAAAACTAAAGAAGTATTTTTGTATAACAATCATTCAGGTAAGTATATTGAGGGCCTATTGCACTGGAACACCTTTTATAGTAGTGATGCTGATAGACATTTAAAAAAGCTGTAAACCTTCTATATGATGGAAGCTATGTATTCACGTATTACTCTTATATTAAAATATGTTAATAAAACCAGCAGATATGTATAAACCCTGTATTTCAATTCAGGGGATAATGCCACACCTCAGTTCCCATGCCCTTGTAAAGGGTGAATGAATACCCAATCCTAAGGAGAAGCATAATGACCTTGTTCATAAGTTATTATCAGTCATGCAGATTTATGTACTTTTTTACTGAGTTAAGTAAGTGCTTCAGTAAGTAAAAAAAACAAAAAATAAAATATACTGAAATATTTTAATGAGTATAAAGGAATTTGAAAATGACTGGATATATATAAAGTGGAACTTTCTGATCAATAATGGAAAATAATTCCTGTTTGATGTATTTCTCATAGTTTTTTACATTGTGTAGGCCAGTGATTGAATGTAAATTTTTATATAGTGCTATAACATTAAAAAACAGACAAGTTATAGTTGCTATGATAAAAAAAATTGGATAAAAGTTTTTTTATGTTTTAGACTAATTACATAAAAATTAGGTGGCATAAAACCAAAGAGTATTTATATATTTTTATTAACCCTAAGGTCAGGAGCCTATCATGCAAAATATCTGGTGAACAATGAAAATAATTAAAATTACCCTTGAACAATACTTTAGTATTACAGCTTTTTTTTAAAACAATACAACATTTGTGCACATCAGTTTACCTCTCAGAAAAATTATTTGAAAATGAGTTTTTCTCTCATTTATGTTGAGATTTTAGTGAAACTCCATTGCATACTAATCTACTAAAAGAAGAACTATTTTCATTGCTAAACTAGTCAATAGACATTGGTGAGAATGTTTGAATGTCATGTTTACCCTATTTCTCTATGTTGAAATACTTTTATTTGCAAGGTATCAGCCCTCTTACTGGAACCTTCACAAAAGCTCACAAATAGAAATATTTTAACAGTAGAGAAAAGTCCGTGTATAATTCTAAATAATAATGCTGGGATATTTGTCTCAATAGCTGAATAAATACAAATGAAAATGTTTAAAAAATAGAAGTGTTTACAGAAATGGATCAATTCATCATTATTTTTTTTCGTGATTAAAGCTCAAAATGTTTCCTGTATATTCTGTTGTTTAACTTATTAGTGGAGTTGCTTCATATATAGCAAGCCAGTGATATTTTACATATTGATGTAGTTGTTGGTTTTTGTTACATTTAAATATTCATTTAAAAGCAATAATTAAATGATGGTATTTTCTTTCAGCCTTACTCTGCAACAGCCCAGGCTTCTCATTATCCTACTCTGAAGAAAGAGATCATCTTTCCAATTAACACTGTGGAAGGAGTAGTGCCTGTACTAACTAAAAGACGAAGACTAACACCCAAAGATGTGAGTCCTGTTGATCCATGGAGAATCATGATGTCACTAAAGTCTGGATTATTAGGTGAAAGCACCTGGGCCCTGGACACTCTCTCTGTTCTACTCTATGATGACAATTCACTATTGTATTTTGGTTTAAGTCATTTGCCTGGTCTCTTGGAAGTACTTCTGGAACACTACAGACGCTGTCTAAACCTCATATTTGGTCTAGGTGATGAGTTAGAAATGGTATATGATGTTCATAATTATGGTAGCTCAGATACTGAGGTACAGTACCCTGTCTTTGAACATGACAGTGATTGTTCTAAAGTTCAAGACTGTTCAGAAAACAGTTCCACCAGCATTAAAGACAAAATGCTTATACTAAAGAGTGAAAATTATACAAAGAAGACAAGATGGGGAAGAACAGTAGGAAGTAAACAAGCAAATGCACTTTTTGTCATGGACTCAGAAAAGACATGGGATTTCCATGAAGGTTTTGACAGTGGTACTGATCATTGGAAGTGTGGTGGTGGAAATACTACCTCACATATCCAGACCCATTTTGAAAATTTGGAAAGTTTTGTAAAGTTTGTTCAAACAGAAGACAAAAGCATTATCACCTCAAAGAAAAATAGAGAGCAATTAAACGATGAAGTTATTTGTGATCTGCAGGATATAGACAATAAAGATAATATAGTTTTGAACTGTCAAAAAGAACATGTGATAAAAGACAGTTTAAATGTAGATGTGCTTCAGAATCAACTTAACATGAAAAGTAAAGACACTACACAGAATTTTAATCCGGAACATATGGAAAATATAATTTCAAGTTACAGTTGTGAAAAACAAGATAAGGAAATGAAAATTGAACAGAAAATGAAAAATTGTAAAGATCAATCCAATGCAAATGTAAATGATGACAGTAATAAAACAGAAAAGCAGACCATCAGAATACGTCCTTCTTTGTCACCTCGAAAAAGGCATTCAGATGATTGTGACTTAGAAAAAGAAACATATAACCGTGATAAACCATCACTATTTGTGTTAAGTGATGGACAAGAAACTTTGTCTCGTCGATGTTTGTGCCTGTCAAATCTTATCAGAAACCTTTCATTTGTGCCAGGAAACGATTTAGAAATGTCCAAACATGCAGGACTTCTTGTAGTTCTTGGAAAGCTCATATTACTACACCATACACATTTACCACATAAGCCATCTCAGCAACATTATAATCATGAAAATGATAAGGACAATTCTGTCACTGATGATTCATGCAGTAGTTTGAATGGTGATCAAGAATGGTGGTGGGACATGCTTCATCTACTTCGAGAAAACACACTTGTCACCCTAGCTAACATAGCTGGTCAGTTGAACCTTGCCCCTTTTCCAGAAGAAGTGAGCCTTCCAATCCTGAATGGTTTGCTTCACTGGGCAGTGTGTCCATCTTCTTATGCCCAGGACCCCCTTCCAACTCAACCAATATACTCCGTCCTGTCCCCTCAACGTTTGTCCCTTGAGGCCCTGTGTAAGATTTCCGTTCGTATCAATAATGTGGACTTACTTCTGGCTACTCCTCCTTGGAGTCGGCTGGAAAAGTTTTTTTCATTTCTTGCCCAGTCTCTCAGTCCTAACAAAGAACATGTGTTACGAGAGTTTTCAGTGGTGCTTCTATCAAGCTTTGCTCAGGCTGATAGCAGTATTGCTAGAGCTATTGCTCTTCAAGATTTCTGTATCTCCAATTTGTTTACATTTGTGGAACAAGCAGAACAGAGTGCTCTTCAGGTTGCCAACAGGCAAGGCATCAATGCCTTGCGTGAAAACCCAGAACTAATGGGAACGACATTAGAGAAGGTACGTCGTGCTGCCTCTACATTACGGTGCCTATCTCGTGTGCCAGAGAACAAGGGTCTGTTTAAGCAGCATCAACAGCGACTCTTAAACTTAGTAATGTCTCAGATATTGGATCAGGGAGTTGCATCAATTATTGCAGATGTGTTGTATGAGTGCTCTCAGGATTCCCAAACATCTAATGATGTTAACTCTTTAGGATTTACTGTTTCTTAGTAAAACTTTTTAGAAATAATTGTTTTAAAATTTCACGATGTGACTTTTTTCAGCTCCCTCCCTACCTGGCCTTGTCACTTTTAGGTGCAATGTTTCTAAGGTATGGGGCCGAAAACCTTCTTCATACAAAATGTATAGTTGAGATGTTTAACTTGGCCCCCTTTAGGTAACAAATTTTTGACAGACTGAAATGGAGGGAACAGAAAGGCTCAAAACTTCATCCTGTAGCCAAAAGAGGCAGAAGATGTGCATGAGATGCTTGTATTTATTGCTAGATATTTTTTAATTTTGCACTAGTTCTTGTGTGTATACATTAATTTAGAAGATGCTGTAATACTATATATAGTGTTATTCAAGGTCTTAGCACCAAAAATAGATATTAAATCATGTCAAGACACACTGTTGAGATTATTCTTCAGTGACAATTTATTACCTCTTTTCAAAAAGTGTCACAAAAAGTAAAACTCTTTGATCTCGAACAACTTTCAGTAACAGAAACAATAGAGTATGTGCATCCTACATTATGGACAATAACTGTTGTTCTGATTATTTTAAAAGTACTACATATTTATCTGCTCTATGGAGGATAAAAATGTTACAACTTTATTTCTTAGATTTAAAAGTATATTGATATTTTGTTCAGTGATTGAGGGGTAGAAAAAACAGAGTGACAATGAATGATTCAATTATTTGGAATATGATGTACAATATAAAGTTACACATTTGCAGCTCATAATGGACGATTTAATAACTGGGACTGTGGGAAGGAAATATGAAACTACATTAAACAAAAGCCTGCTCATAATTACTCTGTACATGTATAGAGATGTTAGTATGTATGTGCGTATATATATATATATATGTGTGTGTGTGTGTGGTTAAAAAATAGGGAGTTGGCTTTGGTGGACTTGAAGTTACTTTGACCTCATTATGTTCATGGACTGTTCACCACCTTCAAGATCATTTCAAAGTGATTGCAATTTGTGCTTGGGGATTCCCGAGTCCAGCACATCCTTCTCCTTTTTAGTCCTTTGATATTGGTATGAACTCGTACAAATGCTTTATACTATGTATATGTTTGATGATAAATCACAAATAAATGTACAGTAAACATTCTCCACTCCATTTGTGTGCTTCCTTTTAAAACAAGTTGTGTTTTCAAAGTAAGAGCATGAAAGAAATAAAATGTTTACAAAAGACACAATAGTCCAACAATATGGAAAGTCATTTTTCTGATAAAATTAGAAAATGTGGTTTTTCATCATGATTTATGAAAAAAATGTATTTTATAGAATTCTGTTCAAAGTCTACTCTTATAAAATTTGTATTGACATAAACTGGTTGCTATCAAACATTCATAAAAATATGAACAAATTGGAAAGTAATTAACCAGTTTGCATGTCAGGGAGACATTTTTGATATGTTGATTCCCAAATAGAACTTGTTTGGTACTCTCTTTTGTAATTCTAAATAAAGATTTGAACTCCTTACAATATTTGGAATCTGAATTGCCCACCGGTGTGCCTTAATTTGCTCTAGTTTCCAGGCTGTGAGGAAGCAAACCCCTATCCAAAATCCCAAACAAATCTCTGTAGTGGCTGCATATGTTGCATAACAGAAGATCTGGTTCCTCAGCTGTATAAAGCTGTTGTTTTGGCTGTTTTAGCAAATTCTGTCGATAAAGATAGTCGAGGAAGGCTGCCCAGATATTGTTGCCTTTGTTTTGATGGTTTCTGCTTGGAATTGCAGACAAACACTCTCCTACTCAGATACAGGAGTTAGTCTGGTGTGTGAAAAGATGAGATAGTAGTTGTAGCTGAGTGACACCAATAGCAGTAATAATAGTAATAGCATGGTAGAGAGAGCAGTAGGAGCATCAGTAGCATGGCACAAGGGAATACAGACCAATCAAGTGGTTTTATGTATGTTTTAGACCAATCAAAATCTAATATTCATAAGCACTTTTTATTTCACTAAATATGCTACACAAGAATGAGTACTTCTACTATTCTGTGCAAGAGGAACATCGTTCATCCAACCACGTAAACTCTGCATCTTCATGGCCAAACTATTGAGAGGTGAGCTCATTTGGTAAAGTATAGTTTTTGAGGTTAACAGGCTCTTCATCAGAGTACATTATTTGTGGTTCTAACTTGAATACCATAAAGTGACCCCCCCCCCCCCCTATATACTGTCTAATTCCCAAACTTTTGTCTTATGTACTTACAGACTGGGTGTTAAATATACTAATTACCCCTGACTTTACACAAACTTTAGCAATTTAAATAATTATTAAAGAAATGTTCCACAAATGGAGAGGAAGCTCTTGAAAACTGTATTTTGTTATTGTTTATTGAACTTTTCACCTTTTTTTTTGTTGTTGTTGTTGTTGTAAAACAACATACATATACTGAAATGATATTAATAGAAGCTGTAAAACTGAGCAGAAGTTGAATAATTTTTAACCTTTCTATTTTTTCTGTTTTGTAAAAGTTAAAAAGACAAACACCAAGCAGATTTACTTACTGGCTGGTTGTCAATTGGATTTAATTCTAATGTGCATTTCATATTTTTAAGAAAATATATTAAATAATAACTGATATAGCTAAATTGCAAAGAAAATGTAAAAACTATGTTTTACCAAGTTAACTTGGCATCGTAAGGTGTGGGAACCCTAAATAACAAATGAAAAAAACTTTGTAGGTTTAAGATAGAATTTTATAAATAGAAGCATACTATAAATACTTTTTTAATGTGATTGAATATTTTTTAATATCGCATGTGTCAATATTTTTTAATATTGCATGTGTCGTGAGGCTGAAAAAAAAACCTGTTCCAGAGTTTTAAAACCAGAGACAATAACTGAAAGAATAAGAGTGGATGATATAAATTTTTTGGCGATAGAAACCTGTATAACATAAAGTATTCTCAGGTACACTCATAACTTTCAGGTAAGAATTGTAACCACAATAACAAAAAGAATGGTAAAAGATATATCATGCATCCAAACTAAATTTCTGAGCTGGCTGAGGTAAAGATGTTTGTTTGTTTGTTTTTTTTGAATTTCACGCAAAGCTACACGAGGGCTATCTGCACTAGCCTTCCCTAATTTAGCAGTGTAAGACTAGAGGGAAGGCAGCTAGTCATCATCACCCACTGCTACCTCTTGGGCTACTCTTTTACCAACGAATAGTGGGATTGACCGTCACATTGTAATGCCCCCAGGGCTGAAAAAGCGAGCATGTTTGGTGTGACAGGGATTCGAACCCGCGACCCTCAGATTGCGAGTCGAGCACCTTAACCACCTGGCCATGCCGGGCCCCTGAGGTAAAGAAGAGATACTGAAAAGAATATCTGGCAAAATGAATAATAAAGCTTTATGCGTAGATAACTATAAAACCTAATGCAGGTGATGTATGCACTAAGATGCAAGATAGTATATCTTTTTATCAGAAAGTCGCAAGAAGTTCTGCTTAGATTCTGATTTAGGCTAAGAGAACTAAAAATTGTATAATTGAATACATAGAGTTAACTTTTCCAGAATGCATGTGCCACCCATGTCACTTCATCATCCCATAAACAAATAATAGGGAGGACATATCCTTCAGGTATTTCTACACGTGTACATAATAGATGTTATTAGAGAAAACAAACACTTCCCATGAATGAGCTAAGAAATACACAGGGAGAATAACCTTGGGAAGAGTGTATCTAGCACACATAGTAAGAATTTTGCAGCCCAGATTTCATTTCTGTATACTTGAAACTGCACCACACATGAATGTTAATTTTCATTTAATTTAGGATATGTTTGTCTTTCTAAACTAAAATTGAAAAACTTAGTGTTTGCTCATATCTCCTCCTTCCTTTTCCCTTCAGGCTGATTCTGTTTGTCCCTAACTTAACATTTTAAAACCAATGATATTATCAAAAAGAATAAATCACAACTGCAAATTAGTCATGCTTTTGTAGTACCTTGCACTTGACAAAAATACTACACATATACAAAACAGACAAGCACGGTCCTTCAACACAAGTAATTTGATAATTGAACTACAGCAATAAACCCTGTGACTTACACAAATCAATTAATATGATTACATCATAAGGGTTAATATAATTTAACAGAGGTGTTGATCTTGGTGTTGTGCAACAATAAAACATTAATTAAAATGGATGCTTTAACAACAATTAATTATAATTAAAAATTCATAAAGATACAGAAACACAGCAAAAACAGGAATATCCCTTAATATAAACATCAGTGTTTTAGAAATTTTTAATAAGACATGCCTTTTAACTTAGAGAATTGAAATAATTTGATTATCAAAATTATGTCATAAAATATCATTAACATTAGGAACATGTTTACATTACATATTTACAATAGAGGGTATTGATTGCAACAATGTAAATTACAAAACATGAAATATATATAAGAGTATAAAATTTGATATAAAAGTACTCTTTAACATTAATCAAATGCATCATATATATTACCTTTAAACACATGAAAATGGCCCAAGAAAGGAGCGAGCATGTAATAAAAACTATTTAAAAACAGCAATGTCAGTTTGTCTCATCACTTATATTTAACTTGTTTTGTAAGTAAATGATTACTATACAAATTGTTTCAACATTGTGTTTGATCTCTTTCTTCAACTAAGTCAGAGTAAAAAATTCAGTTAAATTCCACATAGCATTGTTTGCTATTCTCCCAGCTCTTATGGTCACTATTCTTAATCTTGCTTCTAAAGAAAACCAGTGCACCTGAGAATACCACAGAGTTAGATAGTAATGTTAAACTTTACTTTCCTGACTGTGGGGTGTGTAATTGTAAGCGAAAATGTCATTTCTCACAAGATGATGGTCATGAGCAAGGAACAATAGGAGTTCATCATTAAGGATAGAAGGTTGTCCAAGAGAACAGTAAAGTCTAGAAAAAATCAAATCTTGGACATAGGGTCTTTGGTTAAACTTCAAAAGTTCATGATTGTGATCTCAATACACTTACAAGCTCAGAATTTCTTAACTGAGTCTGTCCTTCAAGTTAGAAGCAATTTGTAACCGAGAGTCTGTACAGTGATGTATAGGCTGAGTTTTAGTGCAGTAGCCTCAACAAGACTCTCAGGCTGTCACCAATTAGGGCAGCCCAATCATAATCCTGATTATTGTCACCCATGGCCAACTGAAGATTAAGTTCTCCAGCCAGAATTGTCTTTGTGCTAGGAGAGACAACAAGCACAGAACAGTGAACGTATTGACTCATTGTATTGATGAGCTTCTCTATCTGGAAAAGCATGCTGCTACAACCATAAATGGTCATAGAGAAGCATGTGGCCTTACAGAGCCTGAAACCTTCTCCATCAGCATCTTGACGTGTCCCTAGCGCCGTGGGTGTCTCAGTCTGGTGTTGGCTAAGAAGTTGCTGGAGTTATGATAGTACCACAAGTACATGTCCTTGTGGATGAAATGAAGCAGTTTTCTCCATTGGTGTTCAAAGGTACAAACAAGGAAAACCTTAAATGTTTTAATCGTATTACTGCTTACATGGATAGACAGAAAAAGAGGTGACACCATGTCTGATGTTTTGGAATACAGTCGTGGCTCAGTTGCTCCTGTAATTTTGACCCAGTGGTGAACCAAGACATCTATCAAACCATGTTCAAGGCTTGAAAGAAAGATCCCAAGGAGATCATGGCCACTTGTGTAGAGATTTTGTATTAATTTCATGAAAGGTATATTACATTATTACATCTGTGGATCATAAGGATGTCTCCCTAAAATAAGTTTATAGAATGACTACCAAGCAAATTGAAGTGACACAAACTAATGTATGTAGTATCTGTGGTAACTATGTTCGGGGTAGTAATTTGAAACAATGGAAAAAGATAAAAAAGCCCACATCTATCAAACTACGTTCAAGGCTTAAAAGAAAGATCCCAAGGAGATCATGGCCACTTGTGTAGAGGATTTGTATTAATTTCGTGAAAGTTATATTACATCTGTGGATCATGAGGATGTCTCCCTAAAATAAGTTCATAGAATGACTACCAAGCAAATTGAAGTAACACCACCTAATGTATGTAGTATCTGTGGTGATTATGTTCGAGGTAGTAATTTCAAACAATGGAAAAAGATAAAAAGTGTCTTACTGATATGACCACATAATGGAAAGCTTGTTCTGTCAAGTGTTACGTAGCTACAGGCACATAATGGCACCATGACATGTTCATTATGGAATACTAGTCAATAGGTAGGGCTTCCCAGAACCTCTCATGATGGTAGGTTGCAACAAATGCTATTGATGCATGTCTCCAGACAGTATTCTTGACGTGAGGTTGGTTGTTTTTGTTTTGAATTTCACGTAAAGCTATATGAGGACTATCTGCACTAGCCATCCTTAATTTAGCAGTGTAAGACTAGAGATAAGGCAGCTAGTCACCGCCAACTCTTGGGCTACTCTTTTATCAATGAATAGTGGGATTGACCATCACATTATAATGCCCCCATGGTTGAAAGGGCGAGCATGTTTGGTGGGACGGGAATTTGAACCCGCAGATTGCGAGTCGAGTGCCCTAACTACTTGGCCATGTCAGGCCTTGACGTGAGGACTTAAGCATTTGGTTTATTAATGGGTTGATAGATCACTAATGAGTAAAATTCCCATTATCTCAAGTTTCTATGTTGATTTCAAATAGGCGATTCACATCAATACTTTTCTGCATCCATGAATAAAAAATTTATGGAAGTGCCCAGTGGCTCAGTACTTTAGATCTGGCTTCCAGATACTGACAGATCAAACTGGATGATGAAAGCAAGCCCAAAACTGCTTTTAGCACTCGATATGCGAAGCCATAGAAACTGGTGTGACTGATATGTCTATGTCTCTTTCCCTCATTTAAGCAAAATATATAATTTTTCTGAAAACCTTTTGTAAAATATAAAAATAGGTGTATACAAGTGTTTTCAAAGTACAGCATGTTAATGTAAAAATGACAGTGTACCACTGCTATTGAATAACATATTGCGTCTTTGTAACCTGTATGAGTTCTGTTTCATGCCATTTGCCTTGTGTAATGTCTTCAACATTTTTCAACAACTAAGGGAGGTTAGTGAAAAATACAGTAAATGGAACAAATTGTCTTAAGTTTTGATATTAGAGAAATTAGTTTCGACACATTTATGCCCCCTCTTCAATGTCCTTTTTCTATTCTCACCATCTTTGAGTCGGAAAACTTAACTGACTCAAGAAGACAAGGCCATCATTATGGAAATGTTTCAACAATATAGGTGCACATCAAAGCCATACTTTGTCTCACTTTAACATCTATTTTGAAGTGTGGCCTTTTTAACCATCTGTTGATGTCCAAATTGATATACACCAATAAATCCAGTTGATAACCATATGCTTCTGTAGGCTGTATAGCACATTTACACTGGGAGGTAAACAGTAAATCATTCTTACTGGGAGTTTTACTTGATGTGTCATAATGATATAGAACAGATGTCCATTCCAGTAAGTTTGGTTAGGATTAAAATAACTTAACAAGCAAACAGCCTGTTTAACCCATTCATCAAAATTATCAGACTGAGGATGATGTGAAATGTACAGTTTCCTCTCCCTTAACACAACTATGCAAGCAACGTCTCTTAAATCATATCATCCATTGTATGGATCTTTTTATTTTCAGTGTAGTATCAATTAATGGGTAAATTTTGATCCACTTGTTGAAGTTATCGATAATAATCAGCACATATTGGTTATTGCTATCAGTCTCCAGCAGAACACCAGCTAAATCCAGGACTAATTTCGGAATAGATAACTCACAACTTCATGCTTGAGTTTTCATTGGCGTTGCCAGGTTTTCTAGTGAACAACCAAAAAATATTAACATGTTTACATCAACTCTCAATGCTTCAACATGAATGCTGCCATAAAATTTACCTTAAACATGTGCTGTAATCCATAACACCTCATGAAGGATTGCTAGTTTTTACATGATGCAAAGTCCAAATTACCACTTGCCTCAGAGACTTCATAACTATTAGTTACGACAGGAGTACAGTACCACAATACGACGTTACACATCAGTGATAAAGCATCATTCTGCACTCGTAAGTGCTCATACAACTACCAAATACACTGTGCATCTTCAAAGCATTTGTCTATCTGCAAAAGTCGCACTTCACACAGTTGCATGGCTTGACACAATTTAGCTAGATCTTTGTCTGTCACTTGTTCTTCCCAGATATCCTGATTTATGATATACGAAACCAATCAAATAGTGAAAGTATTACTTCCTACCTGTTCCTTTTTTTTTCAGTACAGCTGCAACTGGATTCTATAGTTGCAAAACGTATAGGACTCGAACTGTAAGGTAAGCCATCTTCTTTACGGTACTGCTGTCCTGAACAATGCTCTGCAATGAATATACTTGTATTCCTGCCCTGCAACATAGTGAGTGAGTGAACATCCGGTGTTTGAATCTCGTAAATTATTTAAGTTATGCATGATTTACTTAGATATTGAATTTGTTACCACAGAAAGAGAGAGGCAGTGTGGTGTGCAAATATGACATCAATTACTTTCCTATATCTTATACTTACAAAATTTTAACTTTTTTTAAGGGTCTTAATTTGGCCACCCCACCCCAGTAGAAACCCGTGGTGAGCAGAGTACAGATAGCCCATTGTGTAGCTTTGTGCTTAATTACAAACAAACCAAAATTTAATTTGGAACTTACTAAATCTAACCTAGATCGTGTGTTAATTAAGCACTAGGTGTCACTTTCTGTAGCAGGATTTGGTCAAGGAGGTTATCTACCTAACCATATAATAATTGTATTCTATATTATAATGCATATATGGGACTACTTTATGACTGTCAAATTAAGCAGAGTTAAAACACATTCAAGAATGTATACCTATTTACAAATACTGATCTGGCAGCAAGTGGGGGGTTGTGTAACGTGTCTTTCCCAGATGTGATAGTCAGTAGTTAGGTTATATTTTTTTAGGTCGGATCTGTCTCGCCGTTACACATGTCGATCGTGCTAACTTCTGGCAACAGTCAATTGTCAAAGAGATGAGCCATGTCACGTACATATGAGTTCTTATACCACTGTCTGATTGTCATGATTACTAAATCTTCTAACCTTGAAGGTTTTAGTCTGTACACAACGTTTACCTGCTTTCTTATACCAGTTAACATAGTCTAAATAAATAAATAATATTACGTTCGGTTTCACAAAAATTAATCTAGAATTGTATTTGTGTAGTACACCCACAAATTGTGTTAAAACACTACAACTAAATGTAGTTAACACAAAGTGAATTACGACTACCTTGTTCAGAAACAATATGGAGGGAAAAAAAAACATTTTATATCTGCCAAATTTCAGAAATTGTTTGATCATAAAAATCAAACATTTCTATTTAGAAATCAAATATACTCGAAATCAATAAGAACACTGTGTTTTCCTTTTTTTCATATAAACGAGTGATCATACCGTAATTTCACTGTATAAAGACAGTCACGTGATCTACCAAAATTTCAGTTACCAAAACTGAAATATATTCATTCACTAAATCATTGTAAACAATGTATTCATCACGTTTATTACCTGGTGTGGTGTAGATTTTATAGCAACTAATGACGCGCTATGAAGATTCCAGTTCAGAACCAAACTGTATATATTCTTGAGCTGCATTAAGAAACCAGAGAACATGTGTAGTCTGAACAACTGTTTCTCAATCTTTTTTTTTGCTCGTGGCTTCCTTTTGAATTTGATTTATCTCTGTGGCACTACCATTTGTAGACGTTGTTACTTAGGGAAAAATGTTACTTTATTTTCACACTGTTTATTTATAATATTTTTTTTACAATATTGTATTACGATAATGTGTTGTTCTTAAATATTTTGTTTATAACATACTGTTTACTTATACAAGTAAAAAATATTCTATTAATCATTGACATTTTATTCACTGTGATCCTTGGGCCTGACGGACACTTGAAAGCTTTGAATGTCCGGTTGCAGTGTGGTCAGTGATAAGCGAAGATCATCTCTCTTCACAACATCAAGGCGGTTGCGTATTTTTGATAGCAAGTAAGTCACTCGACTAAAACCAGATTCAACCAGATAAGATGTGGGAAAAGCGAAAAAATACAACTTTGCCTTCTCCCAGAGCTGTGGAAACTTATTAGCTATTTCACTACTTATCCAGAAATAATGTTTGTCACGTTTGAATCTAGTTTGTGCTGTTATATCACTCTGAAGTTCGATGAGACATTCTTGTAATGTGATGTCAACATCAACCGCATTCATGCCAAATGGATCCACCACTGAATCAGGAATTTTGATTGTTACTCGAGTACCAGTTGCGTCTGGTAATTTGACTTCTGAGCTGTGGGGGAGAAGGGAACCTTTGATTCAATTTTTAATTTGAAACATTTTATTCGAGCATTGAAGTTTCGGTGGCCCACTCAGAATTTGCTATAGCCCTTAATTTTCCGTCATTCACATGTGACCCCTTAGAAACATGACGTGGCTCCCTGAGGGCCATATGGCCCATAATTAGAACCACTGGTCTAAGCTAACTAATGCAATTTTCCACCAAACGTATCAAATCTCAACAAACAAACGTAATTAACAGAATTATTAGCTTGAAAGGCTGTACTCTCTTATGTATCATATTCGTGTACATAATTAAATATTCAAAACTAGTTTAAGTATGAAACGGAAAGCACACCGGTGCTGTTGCACTAACGAGTTCATCATCACATATAAATAATTAAACGCATAATGGCCAGGTGTGTAGGAAGCTAGACTCACAATCTGCGGGTCGCGGGTTCAAATCCCCGTCCCACCAAACATGCTCGCCCTTTAAGCCGCGGGGGCGTTATAATATAACGGTCAATCCCACTATTCGTTGGTAA
>NW_013665975.1:147368-213368 GCF_000517525.1 Limulus polyphemus | reverse complement strand
ACAGAAATTAACTAACGAACGGAGACGTAACAATATATTATCGTTAGAGCTTGTAATTATACCAAACAATCAGTAAAATTACTAGCTGGAATAATCACTGTCAAATTTTATTTATTTTTTCCTATTTATGTAATATGTTAGTTGTAGTATTAGTATTTTTTATGGGGGGCAAACACAAAAAACGTGACTTTACTAGCACTTGGTCTCTCGTTACAATCTCATGTAACATACAATGACGTTTTAAAATTAAATACACGTTACAACCTGAAAACTATATTGTGTTTCAGCACCTGAAAATAGGATAACCAGTTTAAAAACTGCAGGCTACCTAGTGGCATGTCTGTGGACTTATACCGCTAGAAACCGGGTTTTGATACTCGTGGTGAGCAGAGCATAGATAACCCTAGTGTAGCATTGTGCTTAATAACAAACAGCAATAATAAAACTGCATGTTACTTTGCTTGAAAGGGTCAATGTCTAAATTCAGTTCAATATAATGATCAGTGCTTATATTGAGTCATAATGAATCCTTAGGAGCCTAGATTATTAGCAGATACATGTAAATTATTGGGCCTATTCATGAAATAAAGTAAAATTGGATTTAAAATCTAAAAAACATTCCATTTGTAAATTAAGATACAAATTTATATATAAAATTTGTTTTATAACCTAATTATCATAAGTATTACTTATACGAAGTGGCGGCTGTAGTGTTGCCAATTGACAACTTGCAAACAAAGAGCAGAATAAACAGTCGGATACGGCATTTATATAATGCGAGTGTTGAACTGTTGATTTGAAAGTTAGGGCTAGGGATATACGTAATGTATAAATTGTTTATGAAATTTAGCAGCTGATATACGATGATGAGAAAATAGATTAAAGAAGATGAAGAACTAAAATTGTATTCATATATACATTTAACTTAAGTTATTTACATATTCTATTCACTAGCCGATTTATATAAATTACAATGAAGAAAGTACTGAAGGCCACAAAGATATTCATGTCCAGTAAAAAGGAAGCTAAACCTAACGCTTTTAGTGATCACAGCAATACTGGCCTTGCTAATCAGCGATCAAGCACTGCATCTCAGGGTTCGACCTGGAATATTAATTCAACTTCTTTATGTACGTCTTTAGGCTATAAAGTAGATTTAACTTTAGAGTCGGAGGATAAAAGGTTTACAAAACTCCACAAAGCATGCTGGCTGGGAAGTGAAGATAAAGTAAAGAAACATATAAAAAAAATAGATGTAAATTCCCGTGATAATGAAAACAGGTAAAGTAATTATGAATGATTTTAGTTATGTTTATATTGATTTAAAATGGATGGTAAGTATATATGAATATATGTTTAAAAACATAATTTTGAATGTGATACTTCAATGTAAAATTATGACTGCAACAAATTGTTATTACTTTGCAGCTTTGAAAGACTTGTCATTTATGATTTAGCATATTTTATAATCTGACTATAAGTATAAGTATAAAAGGATAATTTAAAAATAATAGTCTATATAGCTCTATTTCATTTGATCTCCATTTTTCTATTGCATGTTGAGTGTGAGGTATGAATTCTGTTGTTGTACGTAATTTAGAATATCATTGGAAAAGTTAGCAGTAAATCATCAATTCTCAACGTGGTTTTTGAGAAAAGTGATGGTGTTTTCTGCACAAGTTAGAATTTCCTTGTTTAAATAAAATCATCTTTGTACATGCTTGGGTCATTGGTTTTCCTGGTGTGTTACATGTGTGTGTAATAGTGCTTCTGTCCTGGTGGCTTAAAGTTAAAGATACTGAGTTATGCTGTGTGTTGTATGTTCAAGGGTGAATACTATTTAAGTTGGAGAAATATATAATAATCAGGATTAAAAGCTGTCCACCTAGGAAATGAGGTTGATTATTTCATTCGGTAAGAAGTCAGTCTCAGAACACTTGTGTATGCTATTCCCCCACACTACCGTGGTGGACATTTCCTTGGCTGTAAGTTTCGGGTTGAAGCTGTGGTCAGAACAGATTTCATAACATTCTGATATGTGTATGATAGAAAGGTGTTTGAATGAAATAGTGTGAACATTAGAACATTTATAGTCTAGGAGATGAATAATTGTATACTTGGCATAACACCATAGTGAGGAATGGTGAAGAAAACATTTTGTATTCAAGGGTGTAAAGAATGGTAATGACTGTATACATGATGGTCGTTCATGTACTGTTAAAAAAAAGGGGTGTATGTGGGATTGATGCTCAATATATATATATATACATGGCTACACCTTGATTGTTCATGTATGTATTTGCTCTGAGTGATGCAGCATAGCAAGACATAGTGGCATAAGAGGCTAAGCCATTAGTTTTAAAGTACGCGGAATAAGCATTCAAATCTGACCCACTTATTTTCTCATCTTAAGCAATAATGTTTTTCTTGCATGAGTAACAATACATAAATATTAATTGTTATTTACAATTGCCTGATTAAAAGAATTTTCAGCAGAAATAGGCAAACTATATTTTCTACATCAGATAGGTTAGATTAGGTTTAGTCAGATTATGTTAGCTTAGGCTGTGATAACCTAAGTTTGATTAGGTTATGTTAGTATGAAGTTCGTCTAGTTGCAAATAGTAATATGTAATGCTCGAAAACAATCATAAGTATAATTGTTTGCATGATAGGTATGTATTGTTTTTATTCGGCTGTGTTCATTACACTATATACTTGACCACACACACACACATATATTTATATATATGTGGTCATCCATTATTACATTATATTTGATTAATCAATTAGTACAGTGTTCATCGAATCAAGGTATATACAGTTAAAAATAAAAGTTGGTAGTAGGTGCTGCCAGCTAGTTATCTTCCCTTCAGTTGGCAGTTTGAACTTAGTGGCAGATAGCCTTAGTAGCTTTGCCATAACAAAAACAGGGTGAGCAAGTTTGGTGGCAATGGGAATCAAACTCAAAATCTTCAAATCATGACCTTACCCCTCCACCTTGCTAAAATTGAACAAAAATTAGTAAAAAAAAACAATTATGAGGCTGAAATTGGGCAGAGCATAATTATCCCATTATTTAGCTTTGTACTTAACATCAAACAAACAGAATAGCAATATTTTGCTTACTCAGGTAGTTGGATTAATCACAAAAAGTAATAATTTGAAACGTTAATTCTTATTTGCTAATTGTTGTCATGACAATAAGAATTTTGACAAATTGATTACTGGAGCAATTGAAAATTGTTTTGATGCCAATTGATCATAAAGTTGTTTAATTAAAATTTGAAAATAAGTATCTAAAACATCTTAATATTCACCCTTTGACCTGTGTGTAATAAGAGGGTTAATTAATTTCTTTAGACCTTCCCAGATCATCTTACTATTTAGTCTTCTCTCAAAAGGGTTATATGTCTGTTTCTATTTTCAAACCTCTGAAGGAGTTTTTTTATACATTTTTAAGCAGTTGTTCTAACTTACAGCTTTCTAAGTCATTTGCTTCTACCAGCAAGTAAACAGAAAACATGTTCTATAATGTCCTTTAACTTAACACCTGGCAAGCAGTTTCTAGTTGTAGTATTTTGGCTTTGAAAGAAACAAATAAAATACTTTAATTTATGAACTGAAGTTTTGAGCATAAGAGTCAAGAACTTAGTGTTGTATTTTAATAAGGCAAAAGTTAAACCATATTTATGAACAATGTATTTTGGTAATTTTGATCTTTTTCATAAAAATAGTATAGACTTGCTAGAAAGGATAAAAAGACTCGAGAAAAAATTTTACTTGTATAATTATACTGTGCTTGTAATAAATTACATTTCAAAACATACCTCTTCTCCCACTTATAGCTATTACATGACTTCCAGGGTTTCTTCCTTTGCCCATCTAAGCATTGGTCTGATTTTTTCTTCCTTGCTCCAGTCTTTTATACCCCACTCATTTGGCCTACATCAGTGCACCCTCCATCCTGGTACTGTTTTTAAGCACCTCATTCAGATAATGTTATCACTTTTTCTTGACAAAGCAATTAGGAATGGGTTTCTCTAAAAAAGTACTGCGACTGTTAAAGTCCTTGGGTGCAATTATCACATTGTCTAGTTGATTTACATAAAAAAAACAACATTTTTTTGTTACGACATGCTGTGAATTGCCGAGTTACTCTTTCTGGCCTGGAGGCTAATCAGACCTCTGCTATCCCACTTCTGATATCTAGTGTCGCTCAACAGTTGGGGAGGGGGGCATTTTTGGTTGAGGTTCTCCGGGAGTGTTTCTTCAGGGAGTTTTGAGGCTTCTTTTGCTGACAATTCCAGACATTCTGGAGAGAATTTAGACTTGCTTTTTCAAGCACCTTCATTTACTAGGTTGGCTTCTCATGAGACCAATTTGAATTGGCCACCTATAGTTCTTTTTCTTTCAGTTATTCAATGGGGTATGTGATGTTCTGGTGTTTTCCCAGTTACCTATAAGTCTCCACCTTCCTTGATGGCAGAAAGGTCTGAGGGCAAATACTTAGTATTTCCTTCATCACTTGATATTGCTGTTCATGAGTGGAGGTTTACCACTCAGTTTTGTGAAGGGATAGCTATGCCTTGTCCATTCAAATTTTGTCAGAAGCCTCTCAGTGTTCACCACATCAATTTGATGACAAGTTGGGATCTTTGTTGACATCTACCTTGGTACGATTGTCAGCTTCTGCTCTTTCTTTAGTTTCTTGGTTGGTATGTTGTTGGGACTTGTTGGAGGGCATTTGTCTACTGGCTGCTGCCCTCTGTGAGTTACATAAGGCCCTCTTTCTTCATCCCTTGATGTTTGTGGGTGTTCCAGAGGCATTGGAATCATGGATTGAGGTCACCCGTTTGCCTCATGACTTTTTTTTTGGCTCCTACAGGGAGTCAAGGCTCTACCCCTGATGCGTATTTCAATATCGGAGTTGTCTTGCTGCTATCTACGTTTTGTGCACAAGAGTCAATACTGCAGTTCAGGGCTTTACTCTTTGGGCTAGCATCTGTGCCATATGTGTTCTGCAGAATAGTATGAGCTTTTTCTCATCACCTTCATTCTTTAGGCATGTGCACACATCATTATATGGATGACTGGTTACTCATGGTACCATTTCATCAGTTGGCGGAATGTCAAACCCAGATTCTCGTTTCAGAAGCCATCAAGGCAGGTTTTACTATAAGAGCCGAGAAATCTGTTGTCATGCCAACTCTATACATCCTCCATCTGGGTGTCTTTTTCAATACGTATCTATGTCAGGCTCTGCTAACTCCCATCCGACTCCATGCTATGGAACAGGCGGTCAGACTCTTACTCATGTCTCCTTCTTTCACTGTGCAGGTATCACTTAAATATCTAATTCCTTTGGGATGAGCACATATGAGATCCCTTCAGTGGTCACTGCTTGACCAGTGGATCATGAACAGCGATCGAGTTGCCATGTAATTGTCTCATTCTCTCCATAGCCCCACAATGGACATTTATCAAAGGAAATGGTGCACTTACCAACAGTGGTGTCTCACGAGGAAATTGATCCCAATTTGTCAAAATGTGCCAATCATAGCTCGTTTTTTGACCTGGCTTTTAGACAAGGGTTTAGCACTCTACAATTGGCTTATATAAGGCAGTTTTATGGATTACATTATGATACTCAAAAGGTTTGAAATTATTTGAGTCCACAGTGCTATCCCGCCTTCTCAAGCCATTTTGAGTCCTTCTTCTGAAAAGGCCTTTTCAATTACCTAACTGGGATATTAAGGTGGTATTACATGCTTTATATCAACATCCATTTGAGCCATTAACCTCATGTACCATGTATCACCTTTTCCTTAAAGTTTATGTTGTTGCTGGCCTACGGATGTGTTGGTTGGAGTTGTTTGCACTGCATGTGCACAGGACTCTTTATCACTCTACTTACATCCTTCTATACCCAGACAGTTCCTTTCTACCTAAGACTCTGGCAGCCAGGAAAGGAGATAAATCCTTCTCACTCTTTCTCACCTTTATGACTGGTGAGACACCGATTGCTTGTTATGTCGAGTGAGGGCCCTGAAGTGTTATGTGTCTTGCACTAACTCCTTTAGAGGTGATAGACAATGACTTTTTATTCATTGGGGATCCTTCAGCTACCCAAGATTTATCCCTGATTACCTTGACAAGGTGGGTTCAAAAATTGATCCATATTGCTTATTCTGGGCTTTCTTTGCAGGTGAGGAAGCTTCTCCAAGTCATGTCTTATCAGATTCGTCGCATCTCTATGTCCCTAGCTACCCAGTTGAATTGCATGCTAGAGGTCATTGTGTGGGCTGGTATGTGAACTTCTCCCAATACTTTTATCTCACATTATTTGCATGATCTGGCAATTTCTTCCTCTGAGTGTTTTCGACTCCACCCATGGTTATTTTGACCACATCAGCTAAATTGTAAAGAGAGGTGAGTATTTTTTACTCCTCTTGTTTCTTTATTTTACTGGGTCACCTCTGTTTTCACTGGACCCCACCCTGTGGCAGGTGTGCTTTTATCAAACCAATTCTACACTAGCAACCACAAATTCAATATACTGTATATATGTTGAAACAGACTCTTGTGAAAATGAGGTGTTCCATAAGACCACCTAGAGGCTGACTGGGTGGTATTACTGTACTATGCTGTACTGCCACTCATTGACTAATAAGAGTAAAGCATAAGGGGATCCTGCCCATCCCTGCCAATCTTTGAATTAAATAAATCAGCATCAGTTTGCTTTTAAAAATTTAGGGAACTTCATTCACCTATTGCACTGTTTCCAGAGCACTGTTCCTCAGCTTGGGAGTCATTACCACACCAGGTTTCCAGTTGCTGGGGTGGTAGACAGCAGATTTTCATCCAGAGTGTTAGAGTGGCTTCCTCTACTCTTGGAGAAGAGGGTGAAGTTGGGGGTCCTCCTACCTGGGTCCCTGGATGTTTTTTGCCAGATGTTGGTAGGAGTATTAGCAGCCTCAGTGGGAGCTTATTAGTAATATTGGTTCAGATTTGATGCTCGGCTATTCGGTTGGGTTGAGCATGGCCCTTCTTTTTGATCAGTATTGGTTCAGTATGTTGTTCATGGAAGAGGGTTCACTGTCTCCTCATAATTCCAAATGCAGAGTTGTCCCATCCTGGGTCATTGGTTGAGCATGGATTGTTCCATGTCCTCCCCATATTTCCAGGGGTAAGTGGAATGTACCTTGCCCACATGGTTGGGGCAAGAGGACGGGTGTTCATGATTCCAAACTGGATGTGTTCTGTTTTCTCCGGTTGAGTAAGGCATGTACGATCTCGTCATTCCAAACCTGGGGTGTTGCCTTTTGAGGTTGAGGAAAAGGTTTGTCCACTTCAGTGTTGCATACTTTCTCATTGTGATTCCAGTGACTCGGAACACATCACTCTATGGCTACAGGTTGGGATCCACTGGTAAGTATATACATATAAAGTTTGCAGTCTAATCGCCCTAGCCACCAACATGGGATATAAGGAACCATGATCCCTTAATTCCAACCTGGAGTAGTGAAACCTCAGCTGTCTTTTTGGGGCCTGACCTATAGTGATGATAACTTATGTAAAATTCCACCCACAATACAAGAATTAAGTTCTGGATGTAGTGCAATTTCCTCACTAGGGTGCCAATGTTCTATTAACACACCCATGATCTATATGGATAATGCCTTCATTGGCCCCCTCTTCTAATCAATGTAGGTTTCTAGCTGTAGTGTGGAAGTATGTATGTTTTGGAAGATAATATTTTCTTAAATCGAAAATGTATTTGAAATAACACTTACCTACTCTCATGCTTTCCTTCCCACTAAAAGCCAGTGTTAAGAGACTGGGATTGAGTCAGTCTTGAAAAAGTGATAACATTATCTGAATGAGGAGTTTATATACAGTACCAGGATAGAGGGTGCATTGACACAGGTGAAGAGTGTCACAAGATAAATACTGGGTATAAAAGACTGAAGCAAGCAAGAAAAAATCAGATCAATGCTTAGATGAGCAAAGGAAGAAACCCTGGCAGTTGAGTCATAGCTATAAGTTTGAGTGGAGGTAAGTATTATTGTAAATACATTTTTGATTTTATATTATAATGTAAGTATTATAATTTCAGATTACCATTACATCTAGCAACTGCACAAGGACATAAATCTATTGTGGAATATCTTATTGCCCATAAAGCTCTTATTGATGTAATAGATGGTGAAGGAAGAACACCTTTGATGAAGGTAATTAGTAAAAAATTAAAAAAATCTATTATACAATATTCTTAGAATAGATTTGTTTTGGTAGACCTTAGTCTGTTTAATATATATATATGTTGCCACCAACAAAACTAGGTACTGGTACCTGAAAAATAAATTTCTATTGTCATAGTGGTGACCTTGACTGACCTAATTAATTCTTTTCTTAAGTCTTGTTCTTTAATTGAAATAAAATTGGATTAGCTTTTTAGCTCATTTTTATTAGATTACATTTTACATTGAAGAAGCCAATGAACATTTATTAATCATTCCTTTCTCAGAAAAGAAATTATAGCTTTAAAACAAACTGCTCACCTCTCCACAGAACTGATTTCTAATACTCCATTGTTCAAAATTTTTTTGTATGGACCAAGCTTTTGAATGAGCTGTCACACCTACATGCAGTAACGTGAACTCACTAGTCTATGACACAATCAAATTAGACTATATCCCTTCACCAATAGGAGGGTAACATGTCTTCCTTTTGCAGTACTCACCTTCAGCATTTTGTTTAAATGAAAAGCTCTTTTTTTTTCCCTTTGCACTGTACTTTTCAGTCATGTTCTTTTTAGAAAAAGATTATAGAATAATAGGATTTCTGCACTGTGCTTTATTTTAACTTTCAGTTATCACTTCAATTTTTGCCATTTTATGTTTTTTAATTTTATTTTTTTCTTGATTTCTAATGAAAACATTAGTTTCATGGTTTTTTTTGGACAATTAGTTTTGTATCTATGTTACTGAAACCTCCCAAGGTACAGGCCATCTTCAACATGGGTTCTCTCCTACTGCTTCAGTGGTGACTGGAGGCACTTTACAAGCGACCAGCATTAGTGCCACTGTGCAAAAAGTGGTTGGGTCTTTTCTGCATTATTTAGCTTTGATTCAGGATTTTTAGCCTCCTGCTTCTGTATCTTCTGTTGAGCCTGCCTTGTCTATGGACAAGATTGACCAGCCTTTCTTCTGCCTGCTTGTACTGCTGGTTCTTCTTTCCTGGCTGAGGATTGGATAACCTAGCCTTCTATTTTTGCCATTCTGATAACTCAGGTATGTGATATTCTTTCTCTTTCTCCAGTTGTTTCTACTGGTTCTAGGGATAGCTTTCTACTCAAGCCTCAATCTTTTGACTTTCATTTCTCCTCACCTGGTACTTGCATTTGTGCTGATTTTTTTCTGTCTTAATTGCATGCTTAATCCCAGTTGCTCTTATTCTATGACTTATGGTTGGGATCCATCTTTCCTCAAGTTTTAGTCCCTTTAATCTCCTTTTCCAGGTTGGGGATATTCTTCTCATATTTGGTCTCTTTGTTGTCTTCAGTCTGTTCACCTTTGTTTTTCGTTGCTCAATTTCTTTATCTCCATCCCCTATCATGCTTTTTCTTCTGCTACCTGACAGGTTAGCCATTGTGGGGCTCAGAGGTGTCTGGTGTCACCTTTTGACTCTGGTCCTTGAAAAGCTTGACTTATGCATTTAGGAACTCCCTTTTCAGAGGACCTTTGTGTCACACAGGTCCATACAGACACTTATCTTGTCTTTTCACTGTAAACCTTTTCCCTTTGGGTTGGTTAAGTTTGGTCATAACCCAGTATCTTATTCATTTGGGGTGTCTTTCTCAACTTTTTTCCTGCTGGGTAAGTTCAGCCATTACATCTGAGACATGGAGCTTCTGTTAACCAAAGCTCTCATGCCTTATTTTTTTCCTACATGAGAGATTTTGTCTCTTTTGGATGCTCTGGTCTCTCTCTTTGTGATAAGCTCATTTGTGTCCTCTTCATTGGATTCTGATGGATCATTAGTGTATGTTCAGAGATCCAGGGTATTTTCTTGTTTGTCTACCTTCACTTCATCTTGTCATAGTGGCTTGATCACTCACACATGACTCTGGGCATTCCTCTTCCTCCATTTCACCCAGACTTGCATCTGTTCATGAATGCCTCTGCAGCTGAATGGGATGTGGCTCTGGATACCTTCACAATTTCTGATAATTGACCTCCAGAGGAGAAGTCTTTCCACATCATTTTCCTTGAGATGAGGACATTTCAATGTTCCTGCCACCATCTTCTGTTATATCTGTCTGGACATCTTGTTATGATCTATTCTGACAATTTCATTGTTGTTTCTTACATTAATCAACAGGGAGATACTCACTTATGGGACCCCCCTACCTTCTTATTCTTGAGTTCCTTTTTTGGGCTTACAACAACATGTTGCTAGTGTACCATATTCTGGGAGCTTTGAATTCAGTGGTAATTTGGTTGTTTCTCTAGCTCAAACTGTATCCTTCCAACAGAGTGGTTCTTACATCTTCTAGTTCCTTCAATGAATTTATTCCACTTTGGGACTTTCCTTTCTATTGCATTTGCAACTCCCCTCAACATCAAACTTTCACCTTTTTGGTTCCCTGTCCCAAATTTATTAGACCTAGTGGTAGACATGCTGAGTCACAATTTGTCCTGTCTCGTCAGTGTTTGTTATATGGTTCATCTGTTTCAACTACTATTGAACCACAACCTGAAACTCACAATGAAAAGAAAAAGACATTTCTTCTTTACATATCAAGTCTAGAAGAAAAACTTCATAGGATAATAAATAAACTTAACATCACCGTAGTTTTCTTAAGTCCTCCTACACTATGTGACAGGCTTAGGAAGGTAAATCCCTACTTCCCAGTCCTCTCACAAAGAATGTGGTTTATAGCACTCGGTGTGAATGTAATAAACAATAAAATGGGGAAACAGAATGCTCATTACAGCTAAGGTTCATAAAACTCAAAAGAGATATTAAGAACTGTGTTATAAACACATCAGTTATAGCTTATCATGTTCAGGAAAATGACCATATAATAGACCTAAAAAATGCCAAAATAATAGACAGAGAAGAAAACACCAAACTTAGAAAAATCAAGGAAGCTATTGCCATCCAAGCACAAGACAGTGTTACTTACCATGTATACGAAAAGTTTAATGTATATTCTTTCATAATTTTCTGTCCATCTAATTTTAATTGATTGGTTATCTTTTATACAAGTATCACAGCAAACAAAATGCACTAATTGTAGTTATTCATGTACTGTCTTTGAAGTTAAGTCTATTAAAATTAATTTCTAATATTATCAGTAATTTTTTAACAAATGCTTTTCAGAATTTTTAGGCATTTGTTGGAGGATTGTCTTAATTGAGACTAATTTTGTTTTGGAATTTAGTACATCGAAATAAAATATTTATGAACTTGAGTAGGATAATTTTATAAGCAGTTTAAGTATCTTTATTTGCAAATATATGTTTTATATCTATTGTTAAATTATTTTCTTTAGAGACCTGAATGTAATTTCTTCTTCATGGGTTTACATTTATAAATGTACATAATATTCATACATATATATATATATAACCAATGTCTCTAACTAAGATAATTTTAACCAGTAAGATAAAAAAAATAGAATAAAACCAAGTTAGATTTTTTTTTCTTTGTGTGTTGTTGTTGTTGTTATTGTTATAAAGTAAACTTGCAGGTTTATAACATATTACAGGCTGTTGAATGCTACCATGCAGATATAGTCGAATTTCTACTGACCTGTGGTGCTAATGGTAATCTTTCTGATAAGTATGGAGATACATCACTTCACTTGGCAGTGAGGACTGGACAGCCAGAAGTTGCCTTTACACTCTTGAAGCAACGACTGGATGTTAATGCAAGAAATGCTGTAAGACATGCAAACTTTTCATAATATAAATTTCAGGAATCTTTATTACACACTTTAAGAAGTTCAGCTTTAATTATCTTTCTGAAAAAAAACCCATAAAAGTTATTTGTTGATATTTCTTTACCAGTTACTATGCTATATTATTTCATCTGTTATGAAAAAACATGCACCAAAAATGCAGTAACTTATATTTGATTTATTCTGTTGACTTCTGTTTCTTTGATATTGAAGGACTCGTGCAACTTTAATGTAAACATGACTAGAATGGTGAATGCACCAACTTAAAAAAATTGGCATGTGCAAGTGAAAGGTAATACTAAGTGTAAGTTTAATGAATAATTTCTAATAAGAAAAGTGAGGTTTTGTTTTTCATAATATAATGTAACCTACAGACAAGAAGAGACTGTTTGTTTCTTCAAGGCTGTCCTTGAAGATCCATCTTTGGGAAAAGTAAAAATTAAAACTACCCTTTGCTTTACTGGATATTTCCTATTCCCCTCTTAAATTCCTGTAAAATTCTGACCTCATACAGCTGAAAACAACTTATTCTGTAAGTCAAACACCCTGTTACAAAAATAAAACTACCTTAATGGAGCCTGTCCTGTTTTTACCAATTATTACACTCTTGTCCTATTATCTTAAGAATATAGGCTAAGAAAGTAAAAACTACCCATAATTGGACATTTTATACTAAAGCATTATTGACCGATTTTCCTGCCAAAAGACAACGTGAGACTGAAGAAGACACACACTAATTTCTCCAATGTCAAGACTTCTGACAGTTTGTTCCATTTATTGCGTTCATTTGTTCTCTAGTGTACTGTGTCTCGACATTCACAATCAAGGCCTCAGTTTTCAAAGATAACCCACTCCTGACATCTGTAGTATGTATAACATTTCTTCTGAGTTTTGATACTATGTTATAGTAATTAGAATACTTTTGTATCATTTCTCATTTTCATATAGATTATTTGGTTGTTTTTTTTTTTTTGCTTTTCTTCAAATATGTGATAATAATAGCTTGTTATCATTATGCCTCCATTTTAGAAGTGATTATGTTTGTTAGCCAATTTAAGAAAAGTCAATTGCATATTTTGATATTAAAGTAAACTCAGTTATTGGTAAAATCTTGTATGAAAATTATATAATGATCAGGCATAATTTTGTTTGTAAATTTTTGATTTAGCCAGTCTGCACTTTTATTTGATTTTGACACACAGACGTAATCTATATTGAACCTTGATTTTCAGAACCATTGTTCATTGAAGAAGTAACATCAAATATGAAAAAACACAAAAAATAAAATTGTAATTATTTAGCTTTATATATACATTTTTTAATAGAACATATCTTGTTTAAAGTAAACCACAAAAAGATAATCAAGAATTTGTAATGTTTAGTTCTAAAAAATATTGTGCTTACAAGTGTTGTTTGTAACTTATAGGAAGGATGGACTCCACTTCATGTGGCCACAGCTCAGAGACAACAAAATGTTGTGAAGTGCTTGCTAGAAATGGGTGCTTTGATAAATTCAGCTGATGAAGAAGGAAAGTAAGTACAGTACATATTTTTTAAGACCGATAAGCCAACTCACCAGTTTTTTTAGTTGTAAGTTCAACCATAATTCACTGTCACATTTTTAACCAATAAAATGTTTAATACTAAGTAGTAGCTTTATGATACATTTATATTGTATTAGGTTTTTACGTTACAGAAATAGTGAATAAATTTGTCATACATTGTTTACATTTTTACTATTGTATTATTTTTTTATTACTTGAACTCTCTGAGATTTAATCTAACAATTAGGTAGAAAGATTTTTTTTAAGATTGAAATCTTTTCTTGCAACTCTGTCTAACTGAACAAAACCTTTGCAGGGTTTGATTAAGGATATGTGGCAAGCTGTTTCGTGGCATATGTTAGCTAAAGCACTAAAGTAGATATGTTTTATAATAATCTTAGCATGCGAGATGTTTCAGTATAATGCACTGTAAATAGGTAATGATAATAAGGGTGTGTGATAAAGTCAGTATTCTAGCAGTAATTCTGAAAAGTAGTGATAAACGTGATGTTTGAATATTGAGTAAATAGAGGCATTAAAATATGACTATGATACATAGCCACATTTGTAATATACTTCTACTGTCCTTGAACACTGACAACATCAATTTTCTTTAATCTTAGAATTATAACAACCAGTAGTATAAACAAAGTTATTATAAAAATGATATTCTCTATCTGAGACTTGAGTTGTGTTCTTAGTTTACAGAATTGGAGCTCTTTTTACAGTTAAGATATTAGGTTTTAAAGCCTTATTCAAGTTGATTTTGACATAATGCCAGTATTTATTAAACATAAACACGTGTATGTAGAATAGAAATTATAAATATACATTTTTTTAAATCTAATATTAAACTTATATTTATATCAGTGGCTTCTGTAAATCTTTTGCGGATTGCGAAAAATGTTTTCGTACTGTGGACAGGTCTTATTATAGCCAAAACTTCCACTAAGGTGACTGTGCAGAGCTTAACAACTATTAACAAAATAGTTAATAAGAGACCAACATTAAAACATAGTATTTTTATTGAAAATAAAGTAAACAGAACAGTGTAAAAAAAAAAGTCAGAAAAAAGAAACCTGCTTTGAGGTATTTCTCTTTAGTTCAGTAAAACAGGTTTGCAGCTCATTTTAACTCCATTAGTCTCTTGAATGAATCTAATCAACACTCAATGTGTGCATTGATGCTGAAGTCGGATGTTGTCTCTGTCAACCAAAACCATTGGGGCCAAACAAATCATTCTTTGATCCATGTGATAAGACAATTGATGTATTCAGCAGATTGTGACAGAGCTTGAATCAGTTGTCCAAGTTCCTTGTTACTTCATGTGTTTTGCAACTCTGCTGACATAGGGTGTCTGTTCCATTCACATTTTCCTTAGGCCTTTCCTTCCTTTCTTCTTTATGGTGGCTTATCAAGTTACTGCATAATATCCAAAGACCTGCATCTTTCAGGTTTCCTGAAATATTAAGAGATTGAATATATAGTAAAATCGATTAATTTTTGTTTTCCATCTATTTTATAGGACACCACTTATGCTGGCAAGTAAAGCTGGGAATGCTCCTTTAGTGTCTTTGTTACTCAGCAGTGGAGCCAATATAGAAATGCAGGATAATCAAGGATGGACTGCTTTAGATTTTGCAGCTTTAACCTGTAAATCTGAAATAGTAGATATTTTAACTCAAAATATGAAAACAGTTGAAGAGAGTGCAAAAGAAAGTGGTAAGCTGTTATTTTTGCATAATTTCTGAATGGGAACAAGTTTCACGGCTATAAACTAAGGGCTTAACTTCATAAACTTGATTTATTGCTTTTGTTCAAGATTCAAACTTCTTATTTTTTGCCTGATTGTTTTTTTCAAAAATGTTATATGATCTATACATAGTCTCTCCCTAAGATTATTTGATATTTCTTTGTTATTGGAAAAAATGTTAGATAACATAATATTTAGAAACATAAATCAAAAAGATTTCTATAATTTTTAGAAGTTCTTATGTCTAATAAACTGATTATATGTTGAATCTACATATAAAAAATATTTTCTTGACATTACAATATAGTTTTGCCAATAACTTAATTAACTGAAAATACCACAGGGCAAAGTAATTAAATTCATTTCTAATTGGAAAATAGCCACTCATAATTTAGTTTTTAAGTCAAATGTTTGAGTTGTTATCTTTAGTTTAGTAAGAAAAATTAAAACAAAAAATAAACATTAAAAGTCTCTTATATTTTTACTAAAGATTTGCCTGTAAATTTATGAAGCTTTTACTAAGTCAATCTAGCACAAGGAAATTTTTTTAATAAGAATAAGAATACTTATATTATTATTTTATATTACATTTGTATAACCTCTAGAACCTTCTAAATGAATATCAAATGTTTTTAAGTTAAACTATATTTTACCTTCTATTGTGATTTGCATTGTAGGGTCAAATGAAAAGTTGTAAAGTACAAATTAATCTAAATTAACCTTTTTTCTTTCTGGAATGACTGCATATCACACCAGACAATTATACACTCCATTCTTACTGGTAAATATAACAGACTTAGATTAAGTTTTATTGCTTTACTTCTGCACTTAGATCATCTCAGAGTATGCCAAAAGCCATTTATCATAGCTTGGCATCTTTGTATAAACAAAAGATTTAGTTACAAGCACCACACAATCAAATTACTGTTACATAATGTCATGTGCCTATTCTAGGATTTTGAGTATTACAAGAGTTTATGTAACATAATTTTTTCCATTTAACTTCTTATCTAACCTAATAAGTTTCGAATTTTTACATATTAGTTAATTTTATAACAACAAATTTAAAAATGTACATTAAAACAAGAAATTTAGTACTTATACTGAGACTTGTTTTTTTTTTTGCTGGATCAAGCACTGAAGGCCTAAATTTTTTTAAATGTGTTGGTAGTCCAAAAATATGATTAATTTTTATTTCATATATAAAATTTAGAAGACATAACATTCTCATGCAAAAAATACAATTTCCTAAAACTACTATAATTAAAATTTACATAATATTGAAATTTGAATCATAAGCTATGTTTTGATGCCAAGTTTATCAACATAAATTGATAATAAATTTGTTTAATTAAATTTTGAATGTAACTCTATAAAAAAGTCATGACATGCACTTTGACCCATCCAAATCCATCATTATATTAATAGGAGGTGGGAGGAGATGACTCCAACAATCAGTTAATTGGCTTCTATAAATTAGGCTTGGAAGTCCCAAGGACATTTAAACTTTTGAGTTAATATTGAGTGCTCTTTTAATACATGACTATTTTTAGGCCAATCTCCTGTATAAAGACAAAAAGCCACCTGTGTGTCACGTAACCCTTCCTAAACTACTGGTTGTACGACTTCTAAATAGTACTAAATGAATCGTCTCAGCCCTGAGATTCACAAAAAAAGTAATATTTTTTACCCTATGCTTTAGGGAACCCGTGGATTTTCCCCAAACCTCTTCTTCTAAACAGTTGGACTCACCTATTTCTAAGTTGTGCCAAATGAATGTCTTGGCCCCTGAGTTTTGCACATAGGTAAAACGTTGCACCCAATCCATTAAGAAACATGAGTATTTCACTAAACTCTTTTAAGGAGATTCCCCGAAAAACAGCCCCAAAATTTGGTATTGATTTACATAAATAAGTAGACCTACTAATTACCGCTCGTACCTTGATTAGATAAATTAAATTTGCGTTATAATGACCTGTAAATGTGGGCCATAGTTCCACAGGTTCACTGGTCCATAATAATCTTGTCTTAGAAATTTTAAATGTCATCATGATGTGCAAAATCCACAATGATATTAAAGAGTAAAAAAATAAATATATTTCTGTATGTTGAAAGATAGATATATTTTTACTGGTATGCTTTGACTTTTGTATAAAGTTTCAACTTATGGTAAAAAATTAATATAATTTCTTCAAAGATTTGTTAATAGAATAAAATGCTTGGCCTAACAAGTGCTTATCGTGTAGTGATGGTCATAGGTTGACTGATTAAATCACCATCATAATTTATACAATTACCAATCCTCTTCTGAATGTAAAACTATCATGGAAGAAATTTTGTTATTTAATATACAAAATGAAAATGCAGTTTTCTTTTTGATGGATAAACATATTTCAATTCTTAATTAATAGAAAATGGAGGATTGAATTTCAGTGATTTCCATACAAAGTAAAAGTCTTACTATATGCTTAGAAAAAAAAAAAAATAGATATAATAACTAATGAAATGAAGATGAACACATTTAATTTAATCGTATAGTTTTCATTATAATATTATTTATTACCTCAGTAATCACTTTAATACTTAAACTAGCACATACCCATTGAAACAATTCAATCATAATTTTCCTAAAAATAGTGAGGAATAAATATAAAATGTGCAATCAACAATCTCTTGAACCGGAGCATATGTGCAATATGTTTGTCTAGTGCAGCTGTTTACAACTGTTTTTGATCATTCCATGTGTTATTTCAATACGGAAAAGTGCATTGCATTTGTTTTTAAGCAAAGACGACTAACTACATGCATTGTTGGCAAAAATATTTGAGTTTTGATGTAATGTGTACATTCAACACAGTAGAGAGCTGAGGTTTGCCAAGTAGCCATAGGGATTGTTTTTGCTGGGTGCCACCACTATTTGTTGCTTTACTGTGTGCAAGAAAAGACCACTACAGAATTGAGCACTTTTTTACAGTTGTCATTTCTATAAGAAGTGTCAAAAAGGAGATAAGTCAGATCAATTAATTTTACATTGTAGAATAAAATCATGCATGTAAATAATACTGACATGTAAATAATAATAAGTTCCTCTCTTTATGTGTTTTTCCCCTTCATGCTCTATATCTTCAAAATATTTCTTTCAATCAACCTACAGGGGGAGTTCCATTTTTTCATGAAATTTCCTCATGAAATGAAATATTTTTGTTCTTAATAAGTTTTTTTTCACAAAATGACCACTCAACACACATGAAGAGTGATGGACAGATATTGATATCGATATGAAATTTTAGGAATTGCAAAAAGTGAATAATTTTCCTGTAATGTACTCTTGAAAGTAAACATTTTAATATATAATTATTTTTTCTATGATTAAGTGTTCAGGAAATACAGTGTGTGACAAACAGACATTTGGTTATTATATATATATATATATAGATGTTAGAATACCTAACTTAAAATGTGTTATGATCAGCAAAGAAAATAAGTAGTTCTCCGGTTACTATATTAACAAGAAATTTATCATTAAAACAGAATTTTAAGTGAGATTTTGGTTTATAATTTTCCAAAAAGTTAAAATAATTAATCTATAATAAATCTATCTAAATATCATTGTTTCTGGAATTGCATTTTGAGGTAGCTTTGTAAAAGCCAAAAAATTTATTCACTGTAAGTTTTTGCCAGTAATTTTGTTGACATTAGTCCAAATTTTACTATACAAATTGGATATGTTTAGCAGATATTTTTAGAAAAATCTTGTAGGTTAAGTAATTGGTCACAGCAAGACTTTTTTATGTGGGTGTTAAGCACTCAAATACTGACCTGTATTATCTTTACTTGCAGATCCTGAAAGTGGAGCACATGACAAAGACACATGGAATGATAATGATAGTATCAATGAATATTTGAACTTGGAACAGGTAATTATGACTTACATTGCTCACACAATCATTAATTGCAGACATAGGCATACGAGGCATGGAGTCTGAGGGGCAGCAGTCCCCTAGCTTGCAATACATACGGTCATTTGGGCAAATTTTCAGTTTTAATTTGGGAAAAATTAGAAGCAGAAAATATGGAGATATTTGTTCCCTAAACTATAGCTTTCTTACTCATAACCTTATTGCGCAAAAATTGTACAGTCCCTCCTCCCTCTTTTTATCTCTTAAATCCCTTGTCTCCAAAATGTAATTGTGCTTAGAAAAAAAACATTTTCTGTATATATGTTACTCATCACAAATTAACATTCATATTTAAAACTAGTTTGGAAATGGTAGTCAGAATACACCATACATTAAAACACTGCTATTGTTATAGTGTGAATAGTGTGGGTTGTTCATTCTGCTAGACTGTACAGTGTACGCCTTAAAGTACGGAAGTATTGCAGACTTCTTCATGTTAATTTTCTCCATACTTAACATTTATTTTTCAATGATAATTTTTAATATACTTGATTTGCCATTAAACTGTTGGAAACAAGGGGATGAAAGAAACTTGTAGTTCTGGACAAAAATCATTAAATCACAGAAGGCAGTAAAACAAAAACTAAAAATGAAACAAAGCATCAGATGAAGAAAATGCAGTATATCACAATTTCATTGTGCATTATATATATATCTGAAAATAAAGTAATTCATTGTTTAACTTGTGCATATTTATCAATCTGCACAGATGTACAGAATATACGTTATCGGGATTCATATCAGCAAATGTAACTCAAATTGGACTTTCTATGATGCAGTTACTATTATGAAAATTAGTATTAATGAAATCATTATAAGCTATATCTCAGTAGTTTGCCATAATCTTTGAAATCCAAATAGCATTTGACAGAGGAAGAAGGATTAAACTAATTATGTATTTATTAAGTAATTAAAAAATTTAATAATTTACTTTTACACTACATATACTTCTTAGTACAATTCTATTTACTGTAAAAAACTTTTAATATTCAGATTGTACAGTTTTCCTCCTAATTCTTATGTTGCTAGACAGTTCATAGTTAATACTTCTTTGTATACTGCATACTTGTTAAAAGGCATTTTCATTTTTTGAGAGGTATAATGTAAGTTATTGTTAATTTTTCATTGGCTGTATAAAATTCAGGACAGGAATTAATTAGGAGTATAATTATCAGGCAGTATTATACAAAAGTTTTGAATTGCTGTGTTATACCAATTTCATGCATTTGTCAGAATGTTGGACAGTATTGTCAAGTTTGGGAAAGAGATTTGAAACAATTGAGTACTGGTTCTTAAGGTACATCTTCCAGGTATTTTGGACAAGACAAACCTCAAATGAAAATATTTTATCAAGAACAGGTAGCAGGAGGAAGCTGCTGACTAGCATAAGAAAAAGTCAGTTATAGTTTCTCAGATACATTATGAGAAAGGAAGAAATAGAAAGTCTGATTGTAACTGAAAGATTGAAAGAAGGAGAGATCGTGGAAGACAGTAGTTGACTTATTTCAAGTGTATATCTACATGGATGAATGTATTGACATTGTATATTTTATGGGCCTCAAGGAGAAGAGATCTGTAGAAGACCAATGTCACCAATGTCCTGCTTGGATAGGGTTCCTAGAGAGAGAGAGAGATTATGCAAAAGTATATTATGTTGGTAATAATCAAATTTTGTTTAGCAAGTCAAAAAATATATCTTTCTTTTATGTGCTAGTCAGACATATTTTTGAACATTGTTTGACTTCACTTTACTACTGATCCTGTTACTTCCTTGATAAAACTATTTCCCTTCATTTAAATTTTAGAAATTCTTCAGCCTATTTTTGTATTTTGTGCACTGTTTTCATAATAATGTTATGAGAAAATTATAGCTATTTTTCAATTACCAATCAGTTCTTTCTGGAATCCTACAACCCTTTGCTACTGTTTGACAGCCATTACCTCGATTGTCTGAAAAGCCATTATGAATGCAAATCAGCACATACAAGAAACACACTTCTCCACCCATAAGTTTACCCAAGGTGCATTTTTAATGGTTGACTTATGGCACCTTAGTTCATATCTGTGGTGATACACTACTCTATTAACATATGGAAATTATTTTTATAAGGAGCTATTAATACTCTGATGCTACATAGGATGAAGTGTAGTGATTCATATATAATTAATGAGCATGTCAACAACTGTATGTAAAACTTTATTTTACTTCATCAGCAATCGATGTGTTTGAAGGAAAACGAAGTTTGATAATAAACAACATTACGACACTTATGATATACAACATTGTTTATTGACAAAAAGGGGACAGATAAATGTTTCAGAATTCTATCAGATTCCATCTTCAGTATCTAAAGCAAAATAAAATAAATTTACATAAGCCATTGGACATTGTCAAAGTACAATTGCTAAATATGACGATAATTAAACAAATAAAACACAAAACAATAATCATGGTGAGAAACTACAGCAAGAAAACACAACAAAAAAGTAAAATAAATAATACGAACATATTAAAAATGTATAATTTAAATGAAGACTGCATGTTTTCAGTGTTGGAGAGTGCTGTTTGATGTGGAGGGTTTCTTTAATCAATAATTCCAGGTCAGTATTAGATTTGCAGAAGATAGAGAAATTTGATAGTATAGGTTGATGTCCTGTTTCTTCACTATGTTGGCTTATAGAGGAAACACGGGTTACTAATTTTATTTGCATTTTGATGGAAATTCCCATATGTTCATAGGCTCCGACTTTTAAATGGCATTTGGTTTTGCCAATATAGGAGATCTTTAGTAGGGAAAAATTTTTCTTATGCGTGATGTGGATTTAAATACTAATCTGAAATCCACTTGCGGGTAGTAACGACCAAGTGTGCGTTTAAGTTGATTTTTTAAATTTAAGCTTTGCTTGCCAGTATAGGGAAGACACGAGTATATAGTAAGTTTGGGTACAGTTGGTATCTTAATTGGACTTGTGAGTTTCTGTGTTAGGAAGGTGTTGGTAATGTTTTCTAATAAGTGCTATCAACAACACTTATTAGAAAACATTACCAAGTGTGAGAAGTATTTTCAAGTAAGAAACAAAATATTTCATAAAATTTGTCTATTGTTGGTTTCTTTATACCATTACAGAATGAACCAGAAATCGTAATAAAAGAAGATTTGCCATCCCCAGTTATCTCTTCTTCACACGAACCTGGAGGTAAACAGTAGCATTTTTTGTTACTTACTTCTTAGTAGGATTTTTAAGCAGCTTGGTATGATTAGCAAGAATTGTAATTTCTGAGATGAACTGAATATAAGTGTCATGATAAGGTTTCAATCACTTTCATTTATATAAAGATGAGGATATTTGGGAGACCTACATGTCAACTTTAAAGCTGGGCAATTAACTTGAGTAATCGATTATCTGTGAGCATCAATTAGTGTCATGTAAAATAATTGATTGATCAAAATTACAATTACATCAGTTAATGCCACAAAAATAATCAACTAATCAAAAGTTCGAATGTGATTTTAGACTGGAAGTTCTTACCAAACTATTCGAATACTATGTGTTTAATAGAGAGAATAATTTGTAGTACTGTATGTTAATTGATTCAGTTTTTTTTTTCTATCTTTATGTGTGCATTTATAAAGAAAAAAATATTTTATTTTTGTTTAGTGTTAATTAAGCCATAGAATACTCAAGAGTAGGGTTTACATTAATATTTGGTATTTTTTTGCAGCTCCAATGGAAGTAGAATCTTTGGAAGCAAAAGAGAGAAAACATGGTAAAACCTTAATGTACATTTCTCTGATAAAATATGAACATTCACATCTAAGAAGAACTTTTAGTTCATTCTCTACTTTTTATCCCTATTACTAACATAAATAAATAGTAATTGGTCAGCCAAAATCAGGAACTTTGTATTAGGTAAACCCACCTCTGAAATACTGTAAGCATTTTTCTTGTTGACCCATTCTTGCTGTGTTAACTACAATTTCACTCTCTAACTTTACATGTGACTTATTGTGCAAGCCCTAGGGAATTTTCATAAAGCCTTACTTTCCTGCCACAAGCCAAATTTTTCTTGTTGACAGTTGTGCTGTAAACTTTGTGCTCTCATTTACTTAGCTGGCCCGGCATGGCCAGGTGGTTAGGATGCTCGACTCGCAATTTGCGGGTCGCGGGTTCGCATCCCCATCCCACCAAACATGCTCGCCCTTTCAGCTGTGACGGTCAATCCCACTATTCGTTGGTAAAAGAGTAGCCCAAGAGTTGGCGGTGGGTGGTGATGACTAGCTGCCTTCCCTCTAGTCTTACACTGCTAAATTAGGGACGGCTAGCGCAGATAGTCCTCGTGTAGCTTTGCGCGAAATTCAAAACAAACAAACAAACATTTACTTGTGAATTCTGAAATCATTGTTAACCTTGATATTATTACTGTAGTTTATACAGAAGATTCTACAGCTCTTTGAAATTTTTTTTGGAGGGCCATGTTCACACAGTTTTCTTGTAGTGTGCAGGGAGTTTGCATTGTTGCAATGTCAGTTCTCTTTGATCAGTGTCTTGAGGCTGTTAATGCCCAATCATCTGTTGGTGACCCAGTTTGGCTTTTCTGATCATGTGGATGCAAAATATGCTGGACATCTACCCTTTTCTCATATTGGTAAACAAACCCAATCTGTTACCTAAGCTGCCTATCACCTTATTTGATTGAAGAGCAGGAATTATCTGGTAGCATTAATCCTGAAAAAGTTTCTGCTAGTCTTATTTCACATTTTTCTCAGTTATATACTATTTTAAATTATGGAATAGACAATAATGTTATTTGACATTATTGAAAAATTATCATTCAATAAATAATGAAAAAGAACACAAACAATAAAAATGACTTACCAAATGTAATGTGAAAGAATAAATCTTCCAATTACTGTATTAGGCTAATTTGGGTAACTTCAGATGATGATGCTTGTCATACCCAGTAGGAGCTTGATTTATCTTAGGGTTCATGGGTGTTTTATAAAGGTGATGGTCAAATCCCTGTAATTGGTCAGATAAATACATTCCAACATGGTAGTTAGAAGAGTCTTTCCTGTATGAAGTATATATATATATATATCATAGAAGATGATTTTAAGGCAGTATTTCACATAGAAAATGTAAAAAAAAAATCTTTAAATGTTTCCAGTTATTCAAAAATGTTTTCTTTATGTAAAAGGTAACAATTAACAGTTTTATTGATTCTAATAAAGTAAAAGCACTTGGAGTCCTTACTCCAAATGTCTTATCACTGGTTAACCGATTCTCTTGATTTTAATTACTTTGCGTGCAACAAAAGTAGATGGTTACACAATGAGGAACATTTTGATCAATGAGTGTCCTCTATTGATAAAGAGGTGAATATTGTTATTATTAAATTAAATTTTACGTCAAAAAAGGTTTTAAGTATGCCATAGTATTTGGAATACTAACATTGACTTTTAATTCCCATGGCTCTTTCAGGTTCAACAGAGAAAGAATTTGCAGCAGTAGAACAGAGAAAGCTTGGTAAAGTGTCGAAGATAATTATTTTTCCACATCATAAATAACCCTGAAGTTGAAAAGAAATAATAGTCTTAATATGTATTTAGTTACTAAAGTATTGCATTTCATAATTCTAATTTTTTCTGCTTGCGTATTTGAACTACATTTTGATCACGTTTAATTGCAATCTGAATGTTTCACTTTCAGAATAGTTCAGTAATGTGATAAGTATAAGGATCTGTATAACTACTATTTCTTTGATGAATTTATATCATTTTAATTCTAATGTTGTATACTCTATGAATGCAAGAGTCTTTTTGTTTTTAGTGCCAGACTTTAAATACGACTTCAAATTTGTTTTGCAAAGGTAATTTATATTTTTAATTTATGGGATGTATTTTTGCAGATTTTCTTAAAGAATTTGGTCTTAGTGACCCTAGTGAAGTTAGTACTCCTGAGATTAGTAATATCTCTGATCTGAAAGAAAAACAAAATGATGAAAGAAGTCAAAACATACGTGATGATACTGATATAGATCAAGACTTGTCTACTGTAGATGAAGCAAGCCAACATCAAGAAGGAGGTCGAATCTCTGAAGAAACAGATGCTGAGAAGGAATATTTAATCTCTGGTACATATCTGACAGATGAAGATAAATTACAACCAGCATCAGAGGTCACCAAATCAATTCTAAAGAGTGACTGGATGATTGCAGCTCATTCAAGTTCTGAATCAGAGTCAGAGGTAGAGGATATTGTTTCTCCTTCATATATTCCTTCTGCTTCAGTGGTGAGAAGGAGAAGCAGTACACACATTTATTCTCCTGATGTTTCTCCTACAAAACAACCCCTTTCTTTTCCTACTACCTATCATTCCTCCCATCCTGAACAAACTCCAACCTCATCTTCACCTTCTCATTCCATTGCTCCTTTTAGTAAAAACTCAGTAGTAGATTCACCAGAGAGCCCTTCAAGTAAGCACATTTACAAGAGAAAACATTTTTCTGAGTCTCCTGAAACCAGTTTTCATGATGACAAAATGTTTGGTTTCACTTCGAGTGTTGGAATTCCACCTAAAGAACTCATGATAAAGGAAGATCATGCTCTAGTTGACCCATCAGATGTGCTGACTGACAGTGAGTGGGACAGTGAAGCTTCAGCATGTAGTAATGAAGAAAATATTATAAATAAAAGTATGAATCAACAGGAAAATGGGTTGGAGAAGGCAAAAGACCAGGAGACGAAGAATATGGGGGATAGTAGGAAAAGAGAGGATTCTTATTTAGAACAGTCAAAGGTAATAATTACAGGTGGAATTAATTTTATTACTTATAGCAACAAAAAAACAGACTTGTAGATGTAAAAAAAGATCAACCCGTGTTATGAAAATGTTCCCTACACTCTTACACCACTTCTAGTAACGTGCATAGTTTCTATTATCAAAATTACGTAATGAAGTTTCTCTCTATTTTTAGCCCTACTACAGTATTAAAAGAGAAAAGGGTAAAATGTGACCCATCAAACCACATCTTATGCTTCCAGTAATTTATAGTACTTAATTTGCATTTTGAATACCACTAAAGACATGCTTTCCTATTTGCATTTCAGATAAATAATTTTCAAACTTGTTGTTGTTGTTGGCAGTTTTTATGATATCTTTCACATGACGTATTTGGAGATGGTTTAAGTTTACTGTTGAAGGAATTGGTCAGTTGGAACTTAGTCTGATATCTGTTGCATTTTACAAGCTTGTCCAGTAATTCCTTTTCTCCAGCAATTGGCAGTTATAGTTTTCCCTGGTGATATGCATATTCCTATTTGATTGCTACTTTGATTAATGATGAATGGCTTTGTACTGCTTTCCTGCTAAATGGATATCACGTTATATCACCTTGAAAACTGAAATAATTTTTGGTTTTTTTCAACGATCTTACAGGTTAGCTAGGACTACATCTGTATATTACTATGTCATAAACAATTACCTGTCATATGAAGTGATCAGTCTATTTTGCATATGCAAATAAGTAGATCATTTGCAAAAATAGCCAAGCAGTATAGGTGTAATTCGATTAATCCATTCCTTTTTATATTTTGTTATCAGAATATGTAAGTATAAATTCTTTTAATTTTCTGTTTACTTCTTTTAAAATTCAGCTTTGATTTGTAAATGACTTAAATAAAATGATAATAATTGCAATTCACTTCGTAAATCTTGTTTAAACCATAACCGTTGTTGTTCATGAAAAATGATGACCAACAGCACTTGGATCACTACTGCGTCTGTCACGTCCCAGCTGGTCTGATGGACCCTGGTTTTGGGGGAATGGTCTTGTTGGCACTGGATGTGGCAGATGTAGTGTGGTTGACTTAATATACTCTCCTTTACTTTCACTCATGGGCTGTTAGAATTGCATGAACCATGCTTCATTATCAGATTAAGTAGAGATGCTGCTTTTTCTAACAATAAATTTATTGAGTTTTTAAATATCACACCCACTTTTTTTGTACTTTAAATGAATTCCTGCTGCATCTTAAATACATTTATTAGATGCTGAATTTGATAAATTAGAGGCTTCATACATATGTATAGAAATGTTAAGAATGGTGCATTTTTATTGAAGTTAGAATTTTTTGTTATTTAAAAATTGGAACATTATTTAATGTTATATTTTTTTTTGTTCAAGAGTGTGTTTAGTGAATATTATAAAAAAATATTATTAAAGGACAAGAGGAGATGATTGTTTTCAGAACCAATGTATAGTCCTTCTTCTTGAAATCACAAATTTATATCTGTGGCCAATAAGTATTTAATGCACTTACTAACTAAAGTTACTGTTTCTCTTGTTTCCAAATTTTGCTTGAGAATATTTTGAGGGGGTTGATTTTTTCAGTTTTCATTTTATTGTTCAGTCAGTTGGGTTTTATTAAGGTATAAGGAAGTTGGTACAAAATACATACATATAAAACCAACAGACTGTAGGAATGTTTAAAACTTCCAAGAAAATCTTTATTCAATGAAAATTTAGATAATATTAAAACTTATCCTATTTGTTCGCAAACTGATATGTTTTAAAACCTTTTGAAAGAGAAGTTTGTTTCTAGACTTTATAAAAACACACCAGTTTGAATATTGTCAGGAATATTTGTCTAATGGTTTAAATTGTATATTTGTAGTTACATAAGAAGATTTAGCTACCTGGTTGTCATTTGTAAAATTTCATAAACAATTAAAAGTGGTTTTCCTTGAATAGATTTACTTCAAAAAGATATGCTGAATCTAGATGTAATTTTAAATATCTTTCTCACCATAAAACTCTTTCAGCAATACTAAATAAGAATATTTTTTTTGCTGACATAAGCAGTCTAGTTATTAAACAATGATTAGTATATGCTGATATGGATATCAGATGTTTTTCAATTAATGTTTCCCATAACTGATTGATTACTTTTGAATTTTTCCTACTTTAACCTAATCTCATTATTGATAATTTGTGATCTAGTCATCAGAGACACGAGAACACACTCATGTTTTATTCCACAAACTATTCCAAGCTCTAGGCCTGAAGAGGTTGTTGATTTGATATAAAATGCAGGTATAATAATTACAAAATAAAACAACACTGATAATGTTCATTCTGTATACCGTTATCTTAGAAAGAGGTTTCCTTGAATGAAAATAATAACTTAGAACAGTACATTTTCATTTTCTTGCCTTTCACAAATATGCAAGCTGCAGCTCTATCAGAGATGGGAAGGCATCAGTTCAAAGTTAGATTTGAAAATTTTAAGAAAGTTGATAAGGTAAAGATCCTCAAGCAAGTAAACCTGAAAACAGACTAATGACTATTTTTAGAAGTGCTGAAAAGTTTTTCACAAGTATTAGGATACTGACATGAGCAATATTAAACCATAAACTAAGAGAACATAACGATTATTTTGGTCTCTCAATTTTCTCTGAACTTTTGTTCATGAAATTTATCATTAACATTTCTTATCACTTTGTTGATTGTGTAGATTATGATCTGTTTCAATTGATATGGTTTATGACTGAGAAACTAATCACCAGTTGTTAAACAAGTTAATTAATAAACGAGCTGCATCCAAACTTAACATCTTGGCATTTGCTTTGGTAGATGAGTGGTGTTCTGATGATGACTTTCAAGAGTTCTTAAAAATATATTTTACAAATAATCATATTGTTTTAACATATGCTTTCAATATGAAACCCATATTGTTATTATAAATCCTTGATGCATAAAATTTATTGAAAAAATTAACTTAAGCTATATATTTGTGATTTAGAAATAATAATTTATCTTTAAAAAGTAGTTTATCAGATTTAATGTGACATACAAGAGTTACTGAATTTTAGTGTTGTATGTACTATCTCTTATTGAGTTACAATTACATATGTTATGTGTGATGCTGTTCATTTGTAGGAGACATCATGTCCAGAATCTCTTGAAGGGACACTTGGAAGACCTAATACTCTGCAAGGATCGGAAGAGATGTGGGAGAAAAATGCAATAGTCAGTGTTAAAGATGTTAAGGACTCTAATGGTGAGAAGCAGGAGGATTTTCCCAAACATTTGCATTCTTTTTCTTTCTCCAGTGAAAATTCATTTATTAATGTTGAAGATAGCCAGGTAGCAACAAATTATAACAACATTAATGCTGATGTTTTTTCACAGACTACCAACATTAGTGCAAAATATATTGACAAAACTCAATTTGTAGACAATCAACTCTTATGCAATACAAGAGATGGTGGAAAAGAATTAGATAAGTGTATTGTTAGTTGTGTAGATGAGGCTGAAGAAACTAACAATAAAGAAAATAAATATGAAGTAGAACCAGTTTTCAGAAGTCTAGAAAAATCAGTATTTGACATTGTTCAAAGAGAAGTTTGTACTGAAGCAAGATCTCTAGAAAATGATAATCCTAACATGTTGGAAAAAATATTCACAGAAGAACACAATGAAAATATTCACTCTTCTATAACCAGCTCTAAACAACATGATTTAGTTGAGGAAATCTTTGATTACCAAGTAAGAGACATTGAACATTTAGATAGCAAAGATAATCAAAAGGTTGAACAAACTTTTATAAATCAGAATCATGTGTTAAAATTTGATTCTAAAAATCTACAGAAAGATACGGTCTTACTTTCTGACACGCGTGATGTCCAAGAAACAGTTGGAGATTCTGTCAGTTGCAGTGATTCTGAGCAGATTTGCAACATCTCTAATGGACATGGGTTTGTATCAAAAAATAATTTGGAAGTTCTTATTCATGAAGATAATAAACAGTTCCAATATGATGCACTTTCAACAACATTGGGTATAGAGAAGGCAGAAGAAGAAACTGTCTCTGATGCTGTAGCAGTATTTGTAGGTGATGGTAAGAACAGTCAATCATCAAGAGTTCCAGAGAAAAAACTCCCAAGACCTACCTTTTTAAATCTTCAAGGTACGTTAAATACTTGTAAGTCAAAAAACTCTGTAAGTATTCAGAAACAAGATATTTCTAATGACTTGTGTGTAAATAGACATATTTGGAATTCAGTAAAACCTCCATCTCGACTTACGTTTCGTAGAATGAGTGTTGATCAGCTTGAGAATGAAGGCAGAAATCATTTCCCTCGTGATGTAGGGAAACAAAATGCTGTTAATAAAAATAATCTTGCAAATGTGGGATTTAATCACAGTAGGGATTTTAGTTTTCAAAGAAGAGCAAGTCATGATTTATCATTAGCCAATACCTATGGCAATTACATGAGGGAAAAGCGAATGAAACTGAAACGAAGTGTCACTACTTTTGATGATACACCTACTTCTGAAAGTGAAATATCATCAAATAATAATACCATAAACAGTGAGCATGCATTTTCTGTAAAAAGCTTTTCTGTAGTTTTACCAGAAAATAAAACCTTAACACTTAATTCTTCTCATTTTATTAGTCCAGGAACATTGTCCACTATAAACAAAGCCATGCCTCTTTCATCCCACCATCAGAAGTCACAGAAGAGAAACAATGATAAACAAAACTCAGAAGTTTTAGTATGTCAATTGAGTAACTTTAGTGGGGAAGTATCATCTAAACAGAGAGACAATAATCAAAATACTTTAAATGCCAACTTCCTAAATGATGCGTCAAACAGTATTCATTTACAGAGCGAAAACAGTTCCTTTAGAAGGTTAGGTAGTAAAGAAAGTGTAGATACTATTAAAGTAAGAAGTTGTGAAAGCTTGGAGAAAGTTCCAGAAGCTGCTTACCATCGACGAGTCAGCTTCTCAGCAAGAGTAAAACCCCATCCCTCAGAGTTAAGCTCAGCTTTTGAAAACTTGGACAGTTACTCTGGTCGAGGATTAGATATTATTTCATCTCAAAATGGCAATGATCGTGCTCTGAGAAGGGCTCAGTTCAGAATGTTTCATGCAAAGTCTATGAATGAGCTTCCACAGACTCTTCATGAAGCTCAGTCTCAGCCCAACTTGTTAATAGATCGCAGACAGAGAAGAGCTTCAGTATGTGTTACAAGTCTGCCTTTTGAAAAGAAAACATCTGGTACTACTCCAATTCATAGAAGGGAAAGAAGTACCTCACTTTCTCATGAGGCATTGCAAAGCACTCTAAACAAAACTGAGTTGTATAATTTCAAACAAGAGAAGAAAAGCTTTTGGGCAAAGTTGACAAGTATCTTTGGAAAATCAGAAAATCCTACTTTACCTGCAGTATCCCAGGAGGAGTCCGAAGATGATGAGTATTCTGGGCCAGGTCAAGGTATGGAAACGTCACTAGACCATGGCTATACTGAAGAAGAAGAAGATTCAGATGACAGTGAAACTACTTGTCCTAAAAAGAAAATGAATTCAGTATTTGATGTTGTGATGACTTTACTTGCATCTAAAAAGAAGAGGAAAGAACAACAAGAATCCAGCTCAGGAGATGAACACTCCAGAGGTTTGGAACAAAACATTGTTACATGTATTCTGCCAGGCACGCTTACTCTGTCCATACTACATCACCTTCATCATGCTTTATCAAGTTTGATAACTAGTACCTCACATGTGGCATGCTTAATCCATCTGAGGAAATTAAATTAGACCAATGTAAGAATGTTTCTTACAACATTATGATTTTTTTGCTACTTTGTTTTTATTAATTTTTGCATGAATTTTGCTTCACCTGTATTTCAAGTCTAAATTGTTTCAGTTTAATTATAATTTTGGACAAATGCCTTAAGGATATGATTGTTTGCTTGCCATTTATATAAATGTAGTTATTTTTCAAATTAATGCACTTTTCAGTAATTACAATTAAAAATACTTTCGGTATGATTTACATTTTAAGATACTGGTGTTTAATATGACACTATTAGTACCAGACATCATTTAGACAAAATAAATTGTTGGTGATCACTGAAAGTGTTAGTATACACTTCTAGCATTGTTCTGTAGAAATTTAACCTTAAAGATATAATACAACATTACAGAAACATTGTATATGAATATAATGAAACTTGTAAATATAAAAAAATATTATGATATTAACAAAATATAGTTTTTGACATTAATAGTGATTACTGATTCAATTAGATTACTTACCTTAGTGCCACATTTGTATGTAGGATAATATATGTGAGAGAAATTTCATGATAATACCATGGTACACATTTTATTAAAAAAATTAAATCCTCTTTTTTTTTTCCTAATACATAAAACCAGACAGTGTGTGTAGGGTTTTTATAAAAAACAAACAAACTACATCTTAAAAACTACTACTATACTAGGAAAACTAAATAAGTATATTAAAATAATAAGTTTCATTAAGGAATGTTGGTATTCTATCATTATAAAACATATTTACACTCTGGTGTGCACTATGCTACTTGAATTCTTTTGAAATTTCAAAAACTGTCAAGAAAGTGTTAAATATATTTCTCATTATTAATCAATACATCAAGCTTATCTAAGTGAAATTACTGAAAGCATTGTTTTCTGGACAGTGATTCTTGCAATATCCTGTTCACTGAGATACATTTTATTCAAATCACAAAGAGAAAAGAGCAGTGGTGGTTTATAAGAACCATGATTTAGGTGTGCAATACATTTGGTGATATTTTATTCACCTAGGACGAGTAGTTTTTAAGATATAACCACTATAATTTCCCATGTAAAAAGTGTTTTTTCTAAATGTGAAACTACATTGATAACATTTTAATATTTCGGTTTTTTAAATTCAGTGTGGCGTAGCTAAAGGAAATGGTTGTTTGGATAAGCCTAGATTTTGTTGAAATAAGCACACGTGCTTAAGCTCAATTGTTTTATCTTACAAGGTGTAATGATAATCTACTTATTTATTCACAGACTACATAAAGCTGTTACATATTTATAACAGTAGGCTGAAGATAGGTTCTAGATTAAAGTTAAAGCAATGTGTATTTATGTAAGAGAGTCCATAATTTTTTTTGTCTTACTGCACTTTCAGCTTGTTTTTTGTTCTGCTTCACACTTGATGTAAGAACATACCCAGAAGCTAATTAGTTTCTCATAATTTAATAATTAATATGTCATGTTGGCTATAGAGTCTGAAAGACAATCTTCACGTCCTTCAAAGACACCTCCAAAACCACCACCAAGGAAGACACGTAGAGTTACTGATGAAAAATCACCTTTTGATGTAGAATCTTCATTGACTCTTACTACTAGTCCAGAAGTTGAAGAAAAGTAAGAAATTTAAAAAAAATTAGTGTACATGCAGTAAACAAATAAAATTATTTAAATTATTGATAAATTTGAAAATTTTATTTTTGCTTTTTAAAATTTGACATTAGGTAATAAAAAGTTGAACGGTACTTCGTACAAGCCAAATAGAAGATTGGGTGAGAGTAGTTAGCCCCTTAAATTTTGAAAGTAACACTGAAAAAACAAACAAATAGAAAATACAGTCTAATTTATATTTTTGTGATCCTTAAGGAAATTATATGAATACATAATAAGATAAATAAACATTGTGTATAAAGGAACATGTTCATTAAAACTTTACAAACAGCATAAGGCATTGTACAACTGCTGAATATTATATGAAATTTTTTATAGAACATATAGCATTGACGTATTAAAAGTAAATATAAAATTTAAAATTATGTACTTATTTCTATCCAGGAAAAAGTTCATACACTATGACTTTATAATGAAGCAATTACAAATAATAAAAACAATTTATAGTACAGTCAAGAACAAAAGTGAGTCTTTGATGTTTAGTGTAGCAAGTCTGTATTTTGACACTCACAATACAGGTAGAATCATTCATTAATTTAACAAGATACAACCTCCATAGAATGCAAAATCATGCCTCTAGCCCCGCAATCACATATTTTTTAAGTTCCAAAACATACTTACCTCTACTCCCACTTATAGCTATTACTTGACTGCCAGGGTTTCTTCCTTTGCCCATCTAAGCACTGGTCTAATTTTTTCTTCCTTACTCCAGTCTTTTATACACCACTCAATTGCTCTTGGTAATATTTATCTTGTAACACTCTCCACTTATGTCAGTGCACCCTCATTCAGATAATGTTATCACATTTTCTTGACAAAGCATTTTGGAATGGGGTTTTCTTAAAAGTAATGTGACTATTAAAGATGTTTGTTGGAACAAAATGCTTTTGCTTATCACTGCTAGGGGACACACATTTAGATTCCCCAAAACTAGATCGACTTCTGGTAATGTGGGGTTACTGTATGGAGCATGTGATCAACTTGAACAGATCACAATTTTATAGGATTCGTCTGACCCTCACAACAGTTTTGGGATATTTATCATCCTTCCAGATTTTGTTGGAAGCCTCTCAGTGATCAACACATCAACGTGATGACAAGTTGGGAACTTTGTTTGACATTTTCTGGACATATGTAATTCCTTTACCTCTATTACAGGTTCTTGCATCAGGTTGGTCATTCAGTTCACATATGCACCACCATTATCCCCTCAACCTGTGGTGTTTCCACCTTCAACAGATCCTCGGATTGTGGATCTTCATTCCAGGGCTATCAGAGAGTTGTTGGTCAAGGGGGCAGTAGTGAGCGTCGACCCAGTTTTTCCGGGATTTTATACCTGTCTATTTGTTGTGCCCAAGAAGAGAGGAGACTGGCATCTGATCACCGATCAGATGCCAGTCTCAACCAATTCTTAGATCCTCCCAGGTTCAAGATGGAGTCATTCCTTACCCTACATTGGCATTTTTCACCACGACTGTGGATGACCAAGTTCAATGTTGCCCATGCCTATCTCCACATTTCCGTAGTGGAGACGTCTCGCCACTATCTACATTTTGTGCACAAGGGTCAGATACTGCAGTTCATGGCTCTATGCTTTGGACTAGCATTTGCACCATATGTGTTCTTCAGAATAGTACGAGCTTTTTCTCGTCACCTTCATTCTTTAGGCCTGTGCACACACCATATTATGGAGGACTGGTTACTCTTGGCACTATCTTTTCAATTGGCAGAATGTTACATCCAGATTTTCCACTCAGAAGCCACCAAAGCTGGCTTTATTATGAGAGCTGAGAAATCTGTTGTCATGCAAACTCAATACATTGTCCATCTGGGTGTCTTTTTCATCACATGTCTAAGTCAGGTTCAGCCAACTCCCATCCGGATCCTTGCTATGGAACAGGCAGTCAAATGCTTACGTCTCCTTCTCCTACTGTGCGGATAGTTATTTTTCTTCTGGGGATGTGGGCATCACTCAAATGTCTAATTCCTTTGAGAGGAGTACACATGAGATACCTTCAGTTGTTGCTGTGGGTGACCAATGGATAATGAACAGCGATCCACTGGATCACCCAGTCTCCTTACTCAGGATCAACATTTTAGATCTCTTAGATGCCTCACTTCAGAGATGGGGTGCATATATCAACAGTCAGGGATTCCAGGGCCTATGGCCAGACAACAAAACTTCCCTCCACGTCAATATTTTAGAGCTTTTTGCTGTCCAAAGGGCAATGTCTCATGGTCTAGAATTATTGAAAGGAAAAATTGTCATGCTTCACTCTGACAATTCCACGGTGGTATTTTATATTTCCAGTCAAGGGGGCACTCCATCACGGGATCTTTGTTATCGAACGTTGAATCTTCTTTATTGGACTCACTCCCATCATATCAGCTTACTATCTTACCATGTTCTGGGTGTGATGAATTCGATAGCAGACTATTTGTCTTGATCCAACCAGATTTTCCCGACTGAATGGATGCTACATCTTGAGGTTTTTGGGTGGATTTGCTCTTGGTTTTGGGACACCGATGATCGATGCATTTGCCACTCATTGGAACTCTCAACCACTGGAATTTTGGTCCCTGGTACCTCATCCTAGGGCATTGGCGAATGATGCATTCAGTAAGAACTGGACAGGATTGCACCTCTATGCTTTCCCTCTGGTTTGTCTGTTACACAGAGTTCTGGCTATGGGCCGGTCCACCTTTTGTTGTGTGGTGTTGATAGTTAACATTTTCTTAAATCAAAAATGTATTTCGAATAATACTTACCTACTCTCACACTTTCCCATCGTTCCTTCTCACTAAGAGCTGGTGTTAGAGACTGGGATTGAATCAGTCTTGAAAAAGTGGTAACATTATCTGAATGAGGTACTTATATACAGTACCAGAATAATTATCACCAAGGGCAGTTGAATGGGGTAAAAAAGCGAGAAAAAATCGGATCAATGCTCAGATGGGCAAAGGAAGAAACCCTGGCAGTCGAGTAATAGCTATAAGTGTGAGTAAGGTAAGTATTATTGGAAATACATTTTCAGTTTAAGAAAATGTTAACTTTCATGAATTAATATAACATCAATTTATTGATAACTAATATATCTAACATCAAAACAGTGTTGATATAATCATTTACAAAAGGGAAAAATGTAGGAAGATTTTTATGGGTATACAACTTTCAAAAAAAAAGTAATATCTTTATGTAAAGAAATTTTGGCTTTTTTGTTTGAATAACTTGGATCACTAATTTGGTTGATTAAATCTTTTCTTGTTACTACAATTTATTGTAAATTTTATACATTGCTTTCCAAGAAGGATTAAACTTTGTTTTTCAGTTTGATCATTACTGGATAATTTCAATAATAATATAGTAATTAGAATAAATTTCAGTCCTTTGTTGAAAAATAGAATTTGAAGTTTTTGAGGAAGCAGTATGCTTATGTCATGCTTGTTTTATTCATATTTGAACTATTAACTTTTAATATCAAATTACATAGTTGAAATCTGTAAAACATTATAGCTTATTTACAAAGTTAAAGTTTTCATATTTGAATGGAAAGAGATGAACTTGAAGTTGGTTTTTCTTTACATAGTCTGCAGATAACAAAGCTGCTTCAAGGTGACTTTGACAGTACTACAGATAATGAAGATTCTATAACAGAAGACTCACCCGTGCCAAAAATTCCAGAAATCTCACCAGAAAATATAAGAAGTATGGAGGTTATTAATTACAAAAAAATAAAATATTTTTGTTTATGTTATGTATCTATAATGACCTACAATCTTTTTATTAGTTTAAGAAAATTACACATTTAAAAAGTGTTGATAATATTTTAATAATAATTTATTAAAATTATACGTAGATATATTGAAACATGATAAAAAGTAATATGAGGAGAACATTGAAATATTTATCCTCAAAATTGTTTGAGATTTAAAATGTTTGAAAATTTCATACAATTGTTAATTTAACTTTCATAAAATAATTAACAATTAATGTAGATTTTTTCCATATACTTTCAGTTTAACCAAAATATGTTCATCATTTCAGCTGTCAATGGCCTTCAGCAAATCCAGGAAGTGTTGAGAAAACAGTATTTTATTGCTGTAAAAGAGAGGCACGATAAGAATAATCTAAAAAGTCGACTGAATACTTTAAAGTGTGAAAGAAGTACTCTTCAAAGGTAAGCTGAAAATTCTCGGAGTTGATAAATATAAAGGAGTATTATATAAAATTCATGGGACAAGGAATTAGTGGATAGTGCATGAAGCAAGGAACTACGGTTTACATTTTCTAAGAACTTAGCTTTATTTCATATTTTATTGAATGCTAGTTTCATTAACAGCATTGGTTAAATGATTTAAATTGTGTTGTGCTTGTTGAAGTATAAAAACTTATTAAATCTTTCCACATTGGCTTGGTCGAATTGAACAACCACGTGAACCCTTTGTACTCGTTTAAAGTCATTATAATTTTGATACCACTAACTTTTAATATAGTATGTGTATCTTCACAAAATTTGGCAGACTTTCAGTAAACAATTCAAGTTTTTTACTGACAAAAAATAAGATTTTTAAGTGAAGTATTTTTAATAAACTGAAAACAGATTTGTCTGTAAATCTATCTATATATGTATATATATAGTCTTTTTTTTCACTAGCCTGAGTGCAAAGGATTTCCCTGTTAAGGTTAAAAATACTTCTAATCTAAAAATTCTCAACCTTCACTTGCATGATCTCTAAAGTCTCCTAAATAGATTTCAAATGTTTTCAGTAAAACTTCATATTTTATCTACTATTTTCTCTACCCTAACTCTACGTGGTATTAGTTGACTTGACTGACCTCGTAACCATCATAAAAAATAGGAAATCTAAATTACCTTTCCTTTTGTTCTAGAATGACTGCAGATTGTAATAGGAAACCACAAATGTTTACTCTAAATAGCTTAATTCTCATAACACTATACATCTATTGGTATTTATTAATTTTTTATTTTATTAACCTTTGAACCGTGTTGGACTAGAAATACCCTAACACAAATTGAAAATTACATAGAGCATGTGCATTTCACGTTACCGTATCGAATATCGTAATGCACAAGCTGCTTGCTAGTATATCCAATGAAGTTTTCTATTATTCTTTTTTCCTTATCTTACCTAATAAGTTTCTTTTTTTTTTACCTTTTAGTTACTTTTATAATAAATAAATAAAACAAATGAAAAATATCAAACGCTTTTCAGTAATGCTTTATACTTTATGTTATTTTCTCTACTGTAACATTGTACTATAATTCTCCAGGTTGTAAGACAAGTTATCAAAGTATAATGAAAATTAAGGTTGCAAAGTGCAAAATAAGATGTATAGTATAATATTGATAGTGTTGATCACAAAGTTTCAAAGGACTAAAGGTCAGAGTTTTTACTTCTCACACTTATTTTCTGTAGTAATTGTATTGTTAGGAGCTGACTTAGAAACTAGAAGAAACAAAATGAATAGTACTGTCTTGTCTTTTTTAGTATGGATCACTAAGTTCCAAAGTAAATTCCTGAGAGTTTCTTCTTATTTTTTCACACCTATTTCCTATGTTTTCCTACTGTTAGTGACTGATGTAGAAACCTGCAAATATAAAGCAATGAATCGCCTCTCCTTAGTTTGATACCGTCAATATCAAATAAGCTCATGCAGCACAATTCACAGAACCTTCCCTGCTTTGAAAACACAGTGGGGTTGGATTTATTAACTTGTTGACAGCATAATGCTTTCAATGACAATTGTCTAAAATATTATAAAATGTTTATATTATGACTGTAGAAAGTCTGGGTCAATGCAATAAGTTGATAAGTGGACATTTCCTACAGAGTCTGTTTGAATCCCAGCCCTGAGAACACAGTGGGGTAGGATTTATTGGCTTCTTTACAGTACAATGGTTGCAAAAATAATTGTCTAAAGTACTTTATGAAAGTGAGAGAAAATATTTATGATATGGCTCTGTACAAAGTTGTATTCGATCCAATAAACTTTTTAAGTATTTCCATGTTAATTAACCTCCTGGGTGGTTGGGATTTAGTGTTAGTGTAGATGTAAAAGTGTGTAAGTGCTGCCCCCTACCTGTGCCCATAAGTTTAATTCCAGGAGTAAGAGACCTCGTAGCATTGAATTTAGTTACTGTTTTTTTATATTTCATTGACACCCAGTGTCTCGCTTTACAGCTTCTTTGGGAGCATTCCACTAAAACACAAACTGTAACTGATAGTGAAAAGCTTCAGTATAAGAAATTCAAGTAGATTCTATAGCATGCAGTTATATTTGATGCTATAAGAATATTTATTTTAGTATTTTTTAAATGTTTAATATGTGTGTGTGTGTGTGTATATATATATATATATATATATATATATATATATATATATTGTTATTGTTTTTTATTTATTATATATATTTTCTATTATGAAGATTATTTTGCAGCATTATCTTAACATTATGGAAAACCAATAGAAGTGTAGTCTATGGGCTTTTTTTTTAAATAAAAATAATTGTATTTTTTGTATTTGATTTTTCAGTAAACTGCGGGCAGAGAAGGCCAGTCATAATGGATTACAAAAAAAGATTCTGACATTGGAAAAAGAACTATTAGAACTCAAGTAAGTAATAATGTTAATTGTGGGTGTCCGTAGACATTTTTCTGGGGGGGGGGGGGGACAAAGTAGTGTGAGATTGTGAATTGAATAACAAATTCATATAGATACATATATATATATATATATATATATGCTGAATGAATAAAGAGCATCCATGATGTTAATGGTGTTTTCAATGCCTCTTTTTGTATTTTTTTCTTATAACTTCTAATATACCCTTCTATACTGCAAAAGTTTAGGGAACAGCCATCTACACTTCTTTCAGTATTATACTTTGATTAACAAGATATTAGAATCTCTCAGATTTACAGTTGTGTTTTTCACCAATTTTTAATAAGAAAGAAGCTATTAAATGCTTGATATATCAATCGTTTTGGCCCACTCCTCTTGGTTAAACCGGTTTCAGGTAATAACACCCTTTAACTTACTTCCAGTGAAGTCGGTTGAATCGACTGACCTCGTAACCACTTTTCTGTATTCTAACTTTTAATACACTGTGCATCTTTACAAAATTTGGCAGACTTTTAGTAAACATCACAAGTCTTTTGTATTCACAAAAAATCAGATTTTATAATGAAGTGTTTTTACTAAATAATTGTTCATGAATATATATGTATATATTATTTCTATATACTGGTCTGAGTGCTAAGTGATTTCCATGTTAAGGTTAAAAATATTTTTCTTTGTCTCAAAAATCTCAAATTTTATTTGCACAATCTCTAAAACCTTCCAAATAAATTGAAAACTTTTTTTTTCAGTAAAACTCTATATTTTATCTTTTGTTTTCTCTAACTTAACTTTATACAAGGTTGATCAATTTGACTGATCTTGTAACCACCAAAAAAATCGAAATAAATCGAAATTACCCTTTTTTTTTATTTCCAGAATGAGTTCAGGTTGTAATATGAAACTGCATTTGTTTATCCTAAATAGCTTTAAATTCATAACAGTATGCTTGTACTTATACAGAAATTTTGTTGTATTATTGCCTTTTAAACCCAATATAACTACTATCGTGGCTATCCTAACTACTATCCTAGTGGTTATTGAAAAAGATAAAAAGAAGTATGTTATAGGTCAACCACTAAGGAGTTAATATATGTATATTTTAATATATATAATTGTAGATACAACGTTTTGGGCAATGCCCTTCTTCAGGTATCACTAACTAAACAAGAAATCCGTAAACAAAAACATTTACTGTTCAGTCAACTGTTGATGACATTTAATCTTACTTTTTTATACAAATGGTAGTACTGCACTAAGTATTTTTTTATTTAATTAAATAATATACCAAAAAATACAGAATAATAACATGCAAAAAAAACGGACACAATTATCACAATTTTTCTGGCTTTCTAACTATGCGACAAGAGCTATTAAAACTTCATCTAAGCTTGTCGATGTGTTTCCTGTGGGAATCAAGCTTGAACTGAAAGAGAAATTTATAATTCTCTTTACTGAAAACAATGTAATAAAATACATTTTTTGATATTATAAAACCTTGGCCTTCTATTGGTTATAAATACTGTAGCATTGAACATCAGAGAGAACTATTGGAAATTTCTGAAAGAGTGAATGTGACAGGTGGGTGTGGCAAGACAGGTCTGGTTGTCAATTTCATAGCTCTGTAACCAAATGAGATTGAAGATTATCAAAATTGTGCTTTCCTTAGTGATGATGATATTATAATAAGTAATTGATGTTTAATTTCGTACTTCTTGGAGGGGTGGTAAATGAATTAGAGAAGAGGGGTGCCTAGAGAACAAATGTCACAATTCTCACACTAGGGGAAATTCTAGATTTTTTTAAAAATATTGTCTTGTAAAAGTAAGAACTTAAGTCTTATATACTATTAAAATATGGATTATTAACTACGTTTTTATGCTATATTTATTGGTATACCATGACAAGAAAGTAGTTTAATTAAATTTTGAATCTACTTCACTAAAACAGAATGACATGCACAGAAAATGATGCCTGCCATGAGAGGGTTAAGTAGTAATCCTGGACAAAGATTAAGCTTCATTTAAGCTAGTGGATTTACTTCATTATATTATTTTTATTATGTTATTTTTATTATATTATTCTCTCATATCAACATTATTTGGGGATTCAGAGTCGAGCATTTGTCCTGCAGCTAGATAATTCATGCTTGTAGTATAACATTACTATTTGCAATGTTTATTCATGATAGTAAGAAAACATGTAAGTTAAAAAACAATAAATTAAAAACAAAAATTAAAAAAAACATAACCTGAGCACTTTCGAAAGGTAGATCTCTCTTTAATTGGGCAAAATGGGGCAAAGTTTTTAATGTTCTTTGTAGGGAACATCAATAAATATGAAGTCTAGCCATATTTGTAGAAAAAAAATAGTGGTCTGAGTTTACTTTTCATTTCTAGTGAGGAGGTGTATGAAATTTTGTGATTGAAATATTTCCCTCAAGGTTTTATGATACGAAGAGATGCTTCATTTTTGAAATAATTTCTAATTCATGCATTTAGGAATGAAAGATATTGTGTACATTAATTACTGTACAAAAAAGCAACAGTAATAAGAGTTGTAGTTCATTTTGATGTGTATTGATTGTTTTTCATCAGATATAGAATTGAACAGGAAATGAATAGCAAGATGGATGCTGAGAGTTTACTGAAGACAGTGCAAAATCAGCTGACATCCACCTTAGTTTCTTACAACAGGTAAATACAGTGACCCCAATATTTATCAAAATCAGCTGACATCCACCTTAGTTTCTTACAACAGGTAAATACAGTGACCCCAATATTTATCAAAATTTATTTGTCTTTATGGCAATTTAAATTACTGTTTTAACTTACTTGATATTATTGGGATTTATGGTAGTTGCAAGTTCAAATTTGTCGTACATTAATGTTAGGTTTGATCTTAATCTCATAGTTACAGTTCCATGACATATAAAAGTAGACTAGAATCCATCTTTGTTTATACACCATACTTTTTTGTCTTCTAAACTAGATAAAGCCATTAGATATGTTAATCTTATGTGCATAAATTCAGTTCCAAGGGCTAAACCTGTACTGGAGAATTAATATTGGTCCCCATAGTTTCATGAAATTTGGCAAGCTTTTAGTAAATGTGAAAGATTTTTGTAGACAGAAAACCAGAATTTTTAATAAAGTATTTGTACTAAAATTTTTTCTGTGAATTTACTGAGTCATTCTGACTACTTTGAGTGAAAGATGGTTTTAATGCTAAGAATAACAATACTTTTTTTTTCATCATATTTCATTTCCATAGTCTCAAGAACTTCCTCAATGAATATCAAGTTTCTATTTGGTAGAACTTTATACTTTATCTCATATTTTCTCTACCTCAACTATAATAGCAAAATCAGAAATGGGCAGTAAAATGTGAAGTTGAAAATATGAAATAAATCTCAATTCTTTCTAGAATGACTGCATAGTGTAACAGACAGTTACACACTATATATATTCTTACAGCCAAAGCTAATAACTTTTTCAACTCTGAGTTCATTTTGTTTTATTGTTTTACAGCTGTACTTGGTCAGTCTCAGAGTATTCCAAAAAACATTTATCACAGCTGGAAAGATTTGTGTAAATAAACAATCAACTTACAAGTACTCCATTGTTGAACTACAATCATGTCTTGCGATATGCTCATGATATGATAGAGTACCACAAGTATTCTTTTACATTTCTTATCTAACTTAATAAGTCTAATTTTTACATTTAAGCTACTTTTATAACAATAAATATAAAATGTACATAAAAAAATAAGAAATTTAGAACTTACACTTGACTCTGTCTTTCTGCCTTTAGCATATGAAGCACTGTAAGCCTACTTTTTTATAAAAATGTAGGTGGTGCAAAATATTGTTTATTTTTTATTTCATATATGAATCACATACACAAAAAGTAGGATATCCCAAAATTGTTGTAATTTAACTGGCTTTCTAACAAAGCTATAAATAGTTAAAGAAATTCAGTGAATTTACTAGCCTTGGAAACAAGTTTGAAAAGCAGAATATTTTCTTTCTATTTGTTATAAATAATCCAATAGCAAGTTTCAGAGAGAATTATAAACATTGTTTTGATAGGCAGGATAAGATGGGAGGGGTGTGGCATATTGGTTTGTGCATTTTTTTTTTTGTTTATAACTCAGGAAAGCAATAAAATTGGAGGCTATACATTTGCAGTATGGATTAGTAATATCTATAGTATAAATGTGTTATTGGAAACATCAAAAAGATCATATAAGGTAGAAAGAAAACTTAAAATGGGCAATTCTGAGAGAAGAAGCATCACGTGATACAAAGGAGTGAAGATTGAGAATTTATTTAAATATCTTGTTTTGATATAAAGAAGTTTGATAATAAAGGTGTTTAATGAAACTTTGAATGTAACTCTGTGAAAGGGTTTGATGTGCATGTTGACTCCCAGCCATAAGCATAGAGTTAATGCAGTATGAAAGTACACATTTTTTGTTTCCATTCCTTCCTCTTGTAGGCATTTCATTAAGTCATATTTGCTTTACTAAATTATTACACTTTTTATATAATTTTAGTCAGTACAACTTTCTTTTTGTATGAAATAATAAGATGCTAATCATATTTACTTTGTAAAGATAATGTATCATTCTTGTGACTTGTTGTGGTACTGTGAATTTTATGCACTCATTTTGAGTAGATGCATCACACCAACATTACAGTCAGTTCTAATGTTTATATATTTTCCAATGTATCACACACATTTTATGCAATTTGCATTGGTATAAGCAATGAATAATAAATAGAGCAACTATTGTTTCTTGGTGAAATAGTTAAATATTTTAGTATAGCGGGTTAATTCTATGTATTTTTATCCAAACTATCTTCATAAAACTGCTATTAGTTTTATACAGTATATTTTATATACTCTCATTCATATTTGGTTGAAATTAATTAACATTTTCACTGATATCATCAAAAAAGGATCTGTTTCTGAATTAGTATAACTGCAGAAACTGAACAAAGGCTCAAACTGCAAGTTATTTTTGTTAAATTGATACACATTTCTATGCTGATATTTCAAAGTTGAATTGCCAATTACTTAGTGAGATGTGAAAAAATAAAGTTGGTTTTTTAATTTAGTACCACTTATGGACAGTATATTACATTTTTCTCTTTTTGAATATAGTTTGGGAAGTTTGATTGCACTTATAGTGTGCTGTGAAAAAGTGAAGCCTTTTGTTTTATTTCTACATTGTAGTGAGACCGAAGCCAAAGCAGTTTTACAAAAGCAAGTTGATAGTCTTAACAAGGATGTGAAAACCTATAATACTACGATTAAGGATGTGAGTTATTTTAGTTGTATGTAACCAGATATTGTTTTAAGGACAATTTGCTGAACTTAGTTTGTCTTAACAACAGTCTAACATTTGGGTTTGACTCAATCATATTTACTTGTAAATCATTAATTTTTTCTTCTTCTAAGAAAGATACATTTCTTTTAATAATTTTAGTTATCTCACACTGTAAAATTTTATATTTCTTCTTTCACAGAGGCATAAGCAGTGGATAATTGTTTTTTATTTGTAAAGATTACAGGAATTTAATTGGTTATTGTATTTTGTTCCAGTCATGTAAGTATAGTTACTACATTATATGAACTGCTTGAAACTAATGATATCTCTTTGTAAAAACCTTGTTTAAATGATAGAAAACTTCTAACTTTATTAACGATTTCTTATTTTTCAGCTGAAAGATGAAATACTGAACTGGAAAAATAAATTGGAAGAAGAACAAAGTAAACCATCAAAACCCTTATCTCCCTCACAAATGAAAAACAGTAATGCTGAGGAAGAAATGGCAAGTGACAAATTTCTTAGTATTTGATTTAGTTTTAGGCTGTAATACTTAGAACCCTCAGAGCGGTTGCTACACTGTTTAATGGAGATACAATAATGAGCATATTCAATCTTTTGTGCAAAAGCTTATGGCACTTTTGACAAATTGATTTTTCTATTAGTGTTCTTTTTTTGTGTACCATTATTGTAGTTTTTTGACAGTGAATTTAGAGGGAAACAAATTTTAATAATTAACTACCTAGTTAAAATTTTTGTATTTGTTTTGTAAGCAGCTTCTCACACAATCTCATTTTGTAGTGAGTTTCGTACATCTGTGAAAGATTACAGAATAAATTCTCTTGAAACTTAATTATCCACTAGTCTTGCTACTTTTCACAGTAACATAGGGTTTGAAAAAGTGGTGTATTTAACCCTATCGGCACAGTATCCTTTACTGTGTATGACGCAAGGTTTTAGTGTCTCACATTCAAAATTTTATTAAACTACTTTTTGTTTAGGTTATACCAATTAGTATAGCATAAACTCTTATTGTATAACGTTGTGTTCTGAACATATAAGCATCAGTTTCACTTGTAATACATGGCTCATTCTCATGGGAAAGTTAACAACTAGCTTAGAGGAATTTGTAACAGCTCTTGTCGCATTGTTAGAAAGCCAGGAAAATTTTAAGAAGTAAGTGAATTTGTCTACTTTTTGCATGTTATTAGTCTATATTCTTTGGTGCATTATTTAATTAAATAAAAATTATTAAGTGCATTACTATCTATAGCATAAAAAATTAGGATTAACTCTCTTTGAAACCCAACAACAAGAAAAAAAGAAGATTGGTTAAATATTTTATTTCTTGTTTTTCATGTTGATTCTTTGTGTATAATTATAAAAGTAACTACAATGTAAAAGTAGGGATCCTTTTAGGTTTGTTGAGATTAAATTAGGTAAAGTAAATAATATAATAAAAATGTTTCATGAGGCAAACACTCAAGTAGCTCATGGGTAATGTAATTTGTTAGCGTAACGTGAGCTGCATGTTCCCCAAATGATTTACAACTTACAGTGGTGTGGATAGTAGATAGACATGGTTCAAAGGGCAATAAAACAATAAAATGTAATTATAAATAGATGTATACTGTTACGAACTTAGAGCTACTTAGGATAAATGAGTGTACTTTCATGTTACAAATTGAAGTCATTCTAGAAAGAAAAAGGGTAATTTAGGTTTATTTCAATTTTTTTTGTGTGGTTACGAAGTTGGTTAAATTGACCGATCCCATTTTGAGATAGGGTAGAGACAATAACAGATAAACTATAAAGTTTTAATGAAAAAGAAAACGTTTGAAATGCATTTGGGAGGTTTTAGGGATTACACAAAGGAAATTTGAGTTTTTGAGTTAAGGAAAAGTATTTGTAATTTTAAAAACTACCACTATATATATTTTAAAGAATCTGGTTGGTTCTTTAAAGTAAAGGTCTGTTCTGAATAATAGGATTGCGTGTGGTTAATTGGTGTGTATTGACAAAAAAGTCATGATATCTAATCAAAAACACCTTAGGTGTGAAAAAAAATGTGCGGCCAAGAAAAGATTGAGTGTGCGACTTAAATGAATGAAATCAAAATTAGCAGCTAAAGTGGTAGCTACACTTATAGCATTGATAAGAAATTTATAGCAATAGTTAGCTAGGCTGCATATTTTGTTTTACCTACTATCATGCCCCAAGTTGAACAAAAAATGCAAACTGTCTAATTAATGAATGAATATTTGCTGTAAAATTCTTATCAATACTATAAGCATAGCAACCGGTTTGGCTGCCAATTTTGATTTCATTCCTTTAAGTCACACACTCAATCCTTTTTTTTGCTGCACCTTTTTTTTCACAGCTAAGGTGTTTTTGATTAGATTTGTATGTCAGATTTGTTCAAAACTAAAAATCTTTTACTTTTAATGTAATTGTTCAACAGTATTTCAAGATGGTTTCTTCACTTTTATGGCTATCATTACCAATAATAAGGTTAATTCTTTCAGAGATAATCACTGTATGAGCTTTTATTCAAGAAGCACAATATTATCCTATGGAGAGTTTGATTTTTTAATGGGTTTATCAGAGAATGTGAAACTACAATGATGGAAACTACTTATATAATACTTTCATTTACTCATAGAAGGTTACGTTGATGAGAAATGTCTATTGGTAAAGAATTTTAAATATTAAAGGTTTCAAATGTTTGGTACTAAGGATAATTATTCATGATATTTAGCTGTAATGAAACCTTTTCTGTTAGTTTAAGATACCTTATTGTAAATAATGCACTTGATCATCTGATATGTAGTTGATTTTATTTACCAAAAACAAAAGCTTGATGTATTGCTCAATTAGATGTTTCTGAAATTGGTTTTATGACAATAAAATATGATTTTATAATCATGTAGACTATTACTGTGGCTTGAATCTTAATTAATTTTGATGAAGAGTAAACTTCACAATGTAAAACTTTTTTTATACTTGCAAGCTTTTGCATTTTAACTACTTGTGTTAATACTAGGCTTAGATTTTATAGGAAACTTCTGAGTATCTCTCAGCTTATGAGGTTTATCATGTACCTAACAGTACTATAAATAAGAATACCAAAAACATACATATACAAAAAATATAAATATTTTGTGAAATTTATAATAAATATTTTATTACTTTAATGAAAAATATGTAAAATTTATAATGTTGAACCTGAATATGAGCTAGAAATGTGTTGTGTAACATCTAAAGTGATAATAAAAGTGTAATAACCAGGATTAAATTTACTTGTTTTACATTTTCATGACTTCTTATTTTATTAATTATGAAATAATTTTGATACCAAAGGTGAAATATGCCACTCAAATGAAACTCCTAGAACATCAGAATGAACAATATGAAGGAGAGAATACCTCACTGAAGGCCCAACTTAAAATCCTTCAGGTATAAGCTTATCTCTATTCCGTAAACAGCGCCCATAAGATTAAGCATGCATTCTTCGGGTTGTCGTTTTTTTCCTACCAGAAAGAATAAGTAATGGAGTTTTTTTTAATTTGATTATGTATTTAAGAATGTTTTTTTCAAATTTGATTAAGGATATTCTCTAAAAGTAACATTAGCATAAGATGTATACCTGGTATGTTACGTTATTTTGATAAAACTACTATTTTTTATTTATTAATCTCACTCTTAATTTATTTATTTTAAATGTGTTTTGGTATAAAACTATTCTTATTTTGGTGTAGATACTACCTTTTAAAGATATATAATATACAGTTTATATATGTACTTTATTTCTAAGGGATTAATAGAAAAAACAACTTTTTTCCTTAAAAAAAAAACAGAGTTAATTATTTTCAGACTGCTTTTGATGCCAACCAGTGTGTCAACTTTTGGTTAGTAAGATATATCATAAAATAGAATAAACATAAATTCTTGAATTGATAATTATCGTTAGCTAGATGTATTTTTTGTTAATAATTTGGAAGTATCTCATAACAAAGTACCAAACCTGTGTATTGTTAGATTATGATTCAACAATGAAGACTTGTGGTTGGTACAACACAGAAGTGATGATAATAAAAAAAAGAAAAAGTTATCAATGGGGTGTTAATGATTCAAAACAAAGAATTATCATCTTATTTTTCCAGAAATATAAATATTCAACTAATTGTATTGTTGAAAACACAGGAGAACCAATGTCATAGATAACAACAATTTGCAAGCTGAACCTACAAAAATACCCATTTCTGATTGTTAAGAATATAATACAGAAAACTTTCGAGGCATTTCTTTAAAATATACAGATTGTGTCTGAACAATAAAAATTTATATTATACAGCTAAGAAAAAAAACAGAGGGGGGAAAAAAGGTTTGTGAAAGGAGTCTTTGCATTAACGTTTCTCTTTCTTCTTTTGCTTCACTTTCCTACGTATTTATAATTGTCATTTTTTAAATTTATTTTTGCCTGTAGAAAGAACTAGAAAACAAAGAAGCTGAATGGATAGAGAGAATAAAATCCATCACTGTGGAAAGAGAAGACTTGGAAAACAAATGTGAAATTTTACAAAAAGAAGCTGCTGTCGTACATGAGAGTTTAGACAGTGTGTCATATAGATATACATCAAACTATACAAATTTGGCTGAAGAGAAGGAAAAACTGGAGAACAGATTAGCTGAAGAATTAAAAGATAAAGAAGCAAAAGAAAAAGAGGTACTTGCCTTTAAAGCTCATAATGGTTTCAATTTTTTTTTCAGGATTAATTATTGTTGAACACTTGCTTATGTATTAATATTGTTTTGAAAGGAAGAATGAGTTTATATGAAATTCGTATGTGAGTAATTTTTCTGCTTACTTGATATGCTTTCTTATAAACTTCAATTCTAAAAGTTCCTTTGGTATAACTTTGGAATTCTGTCCACATACCTTGAAGAAAATATTTTATATGCAATATGATACCTATGTGTGATATTGCTTTTATCTATATCTATATATATATATTTAGTTAGAAAAGCTGTCATTAGGATTGTGATTTGGCTTTACTCTGGTATAAACAAGATGGAATCCTCAGTTAACTGTGGCACTTGAAATTCTTTAAGGCTGGATTAGAGTAATTTAATCTATGAGACCTTTTCATTAGCTATATTTTTGTGTGCTAGCAATACTAAGTGTGAGGCGTGTGTATACCAGATTTGATTTAATTACTCATCAGGATCTCTACCAGTCTACCCTCAAATTGAAATTCTTTTAGGCAGGATTAGCGTAAATTAATCTACGAGACCTTGGATGTAGTGAAATACATCAATCGAAAGGGTTTGACCTTCCGAGTCCAAAACTGTCATTAGATTTCAAATTGGTCAAGAGATGGCGGAGCTCTGAACTAAAAGTTTGTACTCAAAAAGAAAAACACCTCAGAGCCATTCTGTAAGCTGCTGTGCTGCAGTTAAAAACTAAATATATGTAACTGCTACTTTAGACTAAATCTTTGTCATTCATAATAACATAATTCAATTAACTGACATACAACATCTATTTAGTGATGGATTTCAAATTTACAGTTGAATGAAAACAAAGCAAAGTTGAAAAGACTCGAACAAGAATTAGCCGAAGTTCAGGAAGAACTTCGGTCCACAAGGAACAATTTAACAGAACAGAGTGACAAGTTCCAGAAAATAAAGATACAGGAACATGCTGAAAAAGAAAATCTTCTTGCTGACAATTCAGATTTGAAAAAACAACTTTCAGAAGCAACTCAAAAAGTAAAAGAACTCAAGACCTGTTTAGAAAAGAATGAACATGACTCTAGCCTTATGAACATGAACATGCATTCAGAACTTGACAAAATGCAAATTATGTTTAAAGAGAAGATTAATCAAAGTGAAAAGCTAGAAAAGGAGATAGAAGAAGAAAGAAAAAAGTGCGTTAGAATTGAAATAGAGAGCAGACATACAGCTGAAGAGAATAAAAAATTGTGTGACAAAGTTAATAACCTACAAGATAAGTAAGTTATTTCATTTTTTTTTCATTCTTTCATGTTGCCTTCAAATAAAGATAGAGGTTTAAATATAAATTCTTCAGCTTATTCTTGCTCATATAATGTTTCATGATATTACATTATATTTTACAGTTTACTTAATTCGAGTTCCCAAGTACCGTTAGTTTATTCAAGATCATTACACTGTAGTTTTGGAAGCCTAGTGGTCTAATTATAAGTAGGAACATAAGAAAAGTATGTTTAATTAGCTATACTAATTGCCATGTTGATTTTTAGTTTTGTTTTAAATACATAGCTTGCTCTAATTGTAAGTTAATATTAATTCTTAAAATAAATATTACTTTTTTTCTTTACCAAGATTATTACTTTAAATTAATTTAATCTCATATTCATAAGCCTCATAATTCTCCAACAAAATATTGAATATCTTTAGAAACAGATTTGTATATTAAAAAGCATCTTTAATCAGTTAACTCTATCACATGCAAATGGGTGCATCCCACCTTGAGGATTAAATTTCACAATTGAATTAATAATTTTACAGTAAATCAACTTGTAGTAATTTTACCTCAGTTAGAAAAACAACACTCCAAAACTGAAATCTTTCAATAAAAAGTTTTATTTTTACAATTTTTGTACATAAAATAAAAAATTGCAATTTTTGACTTTTGGTTGATTTTCATCATGCTCCAAACAAAAATGTGTATTTATAAATTTCCTGAAATATGGCACTTGTAGTCCACTAAGAGTTAGGTTATTAGTTTTGAATAAAGTAGCACTAATTTGACATTGTTTAGTTTTATCAGTTACAGCCTATTACTGTTTCACAACTTCAGTTGTCATGGTGTAGTGTAATTTATTATATATATATGGTTTAAGATATTATGTTAGGCTTATTATGTTTTTTAATACTACATTCCTAATCTAGTCGCATATGAATATTCAAGAATTAGAAGAGTGTATAATAATAGCATTCCAACCACACAATATTCGTCATATCCATTGCTGATGACGAGTTTCACTCAATCTAGAGCTCTTCAGGCCGGCTGGGATACAATGCACACAGTAATGGTCATAATAATATTTATATAGGTCATCTTTTTACAACAAAAATTATTATGGTGTGAATTCCTTTCACAAGCTGGTGAGGCATGATGTAATTGATTATATATATGTTACGACATTATGTTATTCCTACTATATTTTTTTAATACACTACATTAATTAACTAGTTTCTTTATGGATAAAATCTGTGGTGTTGGCAGTAAATATGACAAATATAGTGCGGGTGAAATATTTTTTTTAATCATACACTCTTCTAATTCTTCTAATTTACAGTTTTCTTAAATAAACATTTTTTAAAAAAAGTTTCACAAAGATGTAGAAAGTCACAAAAATCAGTGATTAAAATATACAGTAAAGGCAAAAATTCTTAACAGTTTCTTTAATGATACTATCACAGTGAAATCTTTTAGAATTTTCAGAGCTGCTGATTCATAAAAAATATCACATATAAATATAAGATGATTTACTTGCTGAAAGAATATTATTTATAGAAAGTTCTTCTCAAATTTCAAATTAATTCATTCATTAATTTTTTTTTGCAATGCAACAAAACAAACCATACAACAGCTGCATCAAGCCAACAAAAACCAGATGTTCCAGAGTCAATAACTTGGAGATTTTTTAGTAAAAGTCATATTGGTCATGAATGAATATATTGACCTGTGATTACTTTTGAAATGTAAGGATTAACTTATTACAGCTTCTTATCATCCAAATCAGCTAGTTATATTGATGCTGAAAGTGAGTAGGGAAGCCTATTATATTTGCACAGTTCTTTCAAGATTTTAAAAACAATCACAGAAATGAAACATAAGAGTTGATATTGGAAGCCAGATTATATTTTCATTATATTTGCATGTTTGTATTTTATTTTTTAGATTGAGAAATTTTGACATCTTCAAGGCCTTTTTGATTGAAACCTTAATAAAGTATAAAATAAAATGAGTTTTGTATTACATTTCATGTGCAGTTTAAGATTGTTTCACAATTTTTAAAGTGTATGTAAAAAAAAATAGTCATAATACAATACTTTCACAAGAAACTGTTGCCCAACAACAAAGCAGAAGTCATGTTGGTTGAGAAATTTTCTTAGTAGTTTCCTTTAGGTAATATCTCAGTCCTTAATACAGCTGTGATTAGATTAAAATTAAAACTGAATTATAAAATTTCTGTAGTATGAGAAAACTAAAATACAAATTTTAGTAAGAAAGTGGTAATTAATCAAGGATAGAAGTTTTCATAATAGCTTCCTTTTGGCAATATTTGATATGTAATACACTTATGATTTGATTACAATTAAAACAAATTTTAAATGTTTGACAAATTTATTATAGAACAATGAATCCTGTTCTTTCTTTAATGTTAGTTTTATTAACAGTATTGTTTAAAATATTTAGTATGTATAATATCATTATTTTTATTAAGTATATTTTTTATTGCAAAGATTATATTGCATTGTTACAAAATATCCTGAGCTGGCCAATCCTTGTGAGATATTATTAGGATTATGGCTGGGAAAACGACTAACAGTAAGGGCAACCAACTGACAAATCAATGCATTTTAACCTTGAGAAATTAGATTGGTATGTTAATTATATAGATTAATTATTAGGTTAATTTTTATTTCTGTTTTATGTAGGTAGCTTGCTTTGATCAGAAGGTAATAATAATTCAGAGGTTTAAACTAAATTCTACAATTTTTACACAAATTATGTTTTTAATAAGGCTCCTGAGTCAACAGCAAGAAATCGCTACTTTGCGTGTTCAATATGAAGATGCCAAAGTCAAAACTGTAGCTGAGAAAAACACTAATGTCAGTTCAGAGGTAATTGGCTATGTTATTTGATAAGTACTGATTTTTTATCTGATATTTCAATTTCACCAATGTGTAATTTAATTTTGTTGAAGAAAAAAAAAACAGTGCTCTTAAATTATGGTTTAGGAAAACTTTTTTGCTTTTGTTAAATAACATTGATTAAGTGTAAGTAGTAGTTTTTATGGGATATAAATCTATCCTAAGCTCATTTTTGGACATTAGTTATGAATCTAAACATTTTAGTAATTGAGTTTTTTTTTAATATAATATGGTCTTATAGATCACTTTTTATATGTGTAAAAGTGCTGTTTTTCTCATTAGAAATGTACATTGGACTCTTTGCTTGCTTCTCTTCGGTCTGAGCATGAAAAATTCAGATCTATGTTGGAAGAACAAATTGAGTCCCTAAAAATCACAGTGGAAAACCTTAGAGAGGAATTAAAAGTGAAAGATTCCAAGTTGTGGGAACTAGAACTGGAATTGAGACAAACACACAGAGAGATATCTGAATATCAAAGAGAGTTGTCAAAATTAGACTCTACCAAAGAAATTTCAAAAAAGGTGAACTTTTTTTATATGAAATAGAAATATTAAAATCAACAGAATGATCAGTTTCAGTTCGTATATTGCTGGAAACAAGTTTCTGTTTTTATTTGTACTTATTGAATAACATAGAGAAAAACCTAGAGTAAAGACTAATTTGTGCACTTTTTAAAATAATTTTTAAGCATTTAAAAAGTCTTAAATATGCTTAGGAAAAATAAAACCTTCTTGCAAAAATAGAAACATACAATAGCACTTTCATAATCTAAATACTGTTTTGTTAAATATGTTTTGCATACTATACACTTTCATGAACTTTAACAAGAGTTTTTTTAGAATTATTTAAGTAAAACTGTAAAGTTATTTTATTTTGCATTTTATAAAAAGTTTTTTATTTTATTACATTAGACTATCGAAGAACATTGTTTGGAACAATCCAGACTAAGAACAGAAATAAGCAAACTTCAGGAAGCTCTCCAAGAGACAAAACAAAAATATGGGCTTGCTGAAACTGAAGTGAAAACTCTCCAAAAACAGTTGAATGAAGCTTACAGTGTGAACAAAAATAATGCATCAAAACCTGTTCTTGAGAAAGAGGTACTGTATGTGTATATGCACATTAAAATTTTCTTACACTCTATTTATAATAAAGTTTGAGGGACTAAAGCTGCAAGGCTTAAAAATACATAAACACGTTTAAGTTCATTACCAGAAAATTAATATTTTTGTCCAAAAGACTTGAAAGAAATAAGGTTGTAATGTTTCTTCTATCAACTTAGACTATTTTTACTGAGAAGGATAACACTTTGTGTTGAATTTGTTTTCTTTTACCAGACTGTACAGCACTCACACCTCTACAGGGCTGCCACTTAAATTCTTAACCCTGAAGTTACTGATGTCTTGATATATGATTCACTATTAGTAGAACCCACATATTGCATAATACTGAAATTAATTATTTTATGTTTTTATTTGTTACAAACACTCAATGCAAAGAACTGACCAAAAATTAGAAGTAACTGCTCATTTTCTGTGTAATTCCAGCAATATTAAGTAGAATTAATAATAGATTTATGCAACCCCAGAAAAAGAAATCCGTAGGGCTATGGTGTGGAGATCTTGGCACCCATTCCACAGTTCCACATTGTCCATCCCACCTGTCACAAAAATTGTCATCTAGCCAATGACAAACCATTGCAAAGTAATAGGGTGGTGTTCTATCTCCTTGAAACTGTTGTGGTGTACTTTCACCAATTTCATGCAGTTGTGACATCAAACGATCACCTAACATTATGAGGTAGTTTTCTCCAGTAACAATTTCAGTAAAGAAAAATGGATCTAAAACATGATCGTCACAGACCACACCAAACCATCACTTTAGCTGTTCCTTGTGCCTTTGCAGGAGAAAACTAGTATAATAAAAAACAAATTTTGGACATTTTCCTTTGCCTTCAGACTTTATGGAGATTAGTTCTGATACGGTACATTACCTCCACTCATATAAATAGCTATTCTCGTCCAGTACTGCCTTCTGTATGCAAAAAAATTTTTATGCATGCCACAAGCCTTCTACCTCCCCTCCATTTGAAATGACTCATTCCAATGTGTTTCTAATGCAAATCATCATGCAACAACCTTCCACCATTGAGAGTGCCACACACTCATTACGCATGTGTTTCCCTCTGTTCAATTCTGCCAGACCATCACTTCTTGTTTGACATTACTCATGTTCTAACATTTAGTTTGTGCTCTCTTCAAGTGCTTTATTTTAATATTTTTCCATTTCTTTGTATTAATTTCTCCCAAAAGGTTACTCTTTATTATACAATAGTGATATTTGTAACTTGTTGATTTATTCTGAAGTGGAATTATTTTTTATTTCTGCCTGGTTGCGGAACTTATTTAGTTATTACTTCATTACCAAAAACTTTTATTGTTTCTACCAACACAGTTGTGTTTGGTTATTTATTTTGCATTATGAATTTTCTGTTACCACTTTCCTCCCCGTAATCCACTTTTTTGTCTGTTATATTTCCCTTCCACCCTTACCCATTGGGATTAGATTGTGATTCAATTGGCCTTTTCTTCCTTGTACCCTTCTTCCCATCTTCACTTCCTGGTGTCTTCACTCCTAACCCGCACCTCTCTTTGGAGGTACGTCATTTATTGAGCACTGGGACTACATCTCATCTCACATTCTCTGCTTTGAGTAGCTGTTTCTTTCTTATAGTGGTACCGTCATTCACCTGTTGCCATTCTTCACTCTTTCATGAGACTGTGACTGAGTAAGTTACCTTTTCTTATATATACCTCTTGTTTTTTCAGGAGCATGTCCCTCTTTTTTCTTACTGGATCCTGTTCTGTGGCGAGTGGTGCCTGACTAGGTATCCTTTAACCTTTAAAATTTACATTGTTCAGCCATGTTGACCTGCTTATTATGTTACATGGCCACGCAATGCACACTGTTGAGATGGGGTGTTCCACAAGATTGCTTGAAGGTTATCCTCATGATTCAATTGCTTCATAAATATGCCCATCCCAGACTGTGCCACCCATGGACTACATGGGTAAAGCAGAAGAGGATAGCTGCCCATCCCGCCATGTCTTGTATCTTTTTCCGAGGATGTTATAGTGCCTGGGTTGGTTCTGTCAGTTTCAGTTGTTTTCTCTATGTTAGACATCTTTTTGATACCGGATGTTGGGTTTCCCGGATCATTATATGTTATTTTCTATTCTTAACATGTGCCTTGTTACAGAGTCAGGTGGGTTTGAGATCCCCTCTGTTCTCCTGAACTTGAGGTGAAGATGGTATGATCCTCATCCTACACCCGCGTGGATGTCAGTTCCCAGTGGCATGGGTTTGGGATGTAGTTGACTTGCTGAGTGTGGTCTATCGCACTATAGCCACTCTGCAGTTGGGGGCAATTCCATTGTTTTCTCCCACAAACTTCGATGTGTTCTTCTGTTTTTCTGCCCATATGTACCACACCTTTCTCCAATAGGTGAAGAGTATAGCTGGTTCAGAAGTGGTGTAATCTCCCACAACAGATCTTCAGATCTGATTCTCTCGCCTCAAGAGATGTCCTTCTGACACCTTCGAAGGACACTTCTTTTCTTCTTTCGCACCAGTCCCTCCCCCTATCCAATGTGGGATTTCAGCTATTTGTGTGAGATGAGGTAATATACTGTATTGGAAGCTATAATTTTCCTATACTGAAAATGTATTTCTGATAGATACTTACCTACTCTCCCACCCTTCCTCCCCACTGAAAACCTGAGCTTCCATTTTCTGCAAAAACTTGAAGTGTTAGTCTGGTAGAATTGAATAGAGGGAGTCACATGCATAATGAGAGTGTGTAGCACTATCATTAGTGGAGGGTTATCACATGATGATTTGCATGAGAAACACATTGGAATGAGTCATTTTCAATGGAGGGGAGGCAGAAGGCTTGTGGCATGCATAAATTTTTGTTTGCTTATAGAGTGTAGCACTGGACGAGGATAACTGTGTAAGAGGAGGTAAGTACCTATTGGAAATACATTTTCAGTATAGGAAAATTATAACTTCTGTTTTAAATGATTAGTCACAAAATTAGCTATATATTTGTGAATTAGTAAACATATGTAAGTAACTCTTAGACACTTCTATGTACTGCTTTTTTTTTTTCACTACTTAATATAAGATAACATACTTTACTCAAAAACTTGCCCTAGAGTTAGCCTGGAGTAGGGTAGAAGTTTGTATATATCAAAAATAAATAATACAAAAAAAAATGCCTTTTACATTATTTTCAGACTTAACCCTTTGCTGTTATATAGTTTATGAGACAAGCTGAAAAGATGTGCAAAGAGTTTTGTGTCTTAGTTAAAATCATTCTTTCTTTTTAACCCTGTCGAGATGGGTATGGGTCAGAGGCCATGTCATCACATTTGCAGACTAACATTCAAACCTTTATTGAACTACTATTTTATGAATGTATGTCAATAAGTTTGGCATCAAACTGTAGATTATAATTCAGATTTTAGCATAATACATTAGTTTATTTCTTAATTTGAAAGTAACTATATAAAATAGAAGGCTAAATATCGATTTTTCTGTGTCACGTGGTACGTCATTTTCTGGGTTTGATCAGATCACATTTTACGATGCCCACAATACAACGACTATAGTTTCATATGAATTTCCTATATTGGCAAGCTAGATTATAAAATAAGAACCTCCTACCTTTTCTCTTTGCTAAGGTAGCATAATATTTATCAAATCCACCATATTGTCTCTACCCACCACTTCATAATTTGAGAAGACTTGTTTATCCACGCCTGCTTTTCTATACCGATAAGTTTGTAACCAATTGAAATTTCTACATTTCCTCTACATAATTCTATTAGTCTTTCTAAGTTATTTATGAGAGAAAAGTTCTTATATTGATGGAGAGTTTAAAGTATTATGATCAGTGCTATTTTCCGAACACAAATTATATATTTTTTAGACCCAAATACAATATAGTCAGGAAGCCTGGTAAATTACAATTTATTTTTGTGGTATCAGTATAGCCATTTATAATTTTTGGTATTCCAAAATGCATATATAAAGTCGACATAAATTATTATATTTCTACATCCACGTGGGAATTTGGACAAGGCTTATGATGAGGGTTAGCAAGTATGATTCATGAGTTCATAAAAGAACATTGTAAGTAGTGGAGATCATTGTTTTCTGAATATCTTTTATTTACTGTTCTATGTTTTAAGAAAAATATCTGAAATTTAAGTATTTATTTGTAAATAGTAATATATATTTATACATATGTAAAATATGGAAAAACGAAATGTCACTGTACTTTACAAAATACTGGAAACTATGCATTTATTGGTTACTGTGTAAGCATGGTAAAGTAGGAAACAGGATGTTCATAACACTTACATACTTTTACACCACTAAATCATGACCACCCAGGAAGATAACTAACATTCAAACACCTAACAAGTTTATTGGATCAGAGACAACTTTATAAAGAGATATATCAGATATATTTTATCTCACTTGTATATAGTACTTCAGACAATTCTTGTTGCAGCCACTTTATTAAACAAGCCGATAAATCCTACCCCACTGTTTTGTTAGAGCCAGGATTCCTATAGATTACTTATTGTCTACCTCTTGACCATGTTGAAAGGATAACTAAGATTTAAATACCTGCCAAATTTATTGGATCACCCCAGACTTTCTGCAAAACCATAGCATAAGCATTTTATAATACTTTAGACAATTCTCCTTGTAACCATTATGCTGTCAACAAGTTGATAAATCCTACCCCACTATGTTTTCAAAGCAGGGAAAGTTCCAGAAATTATGCTGCAAAAGCTTATTTGGTATTGATGGTGGCAAAGTATGGTAATACCTAAACAGGAATGGCGATTCCTTGCTGTATATTTGGTAGGTTTCTTTTCAGCTACTAACAATAGAATAAATATAGGAAATAGGTGTAAAAAGATTAGGAAAAACTCTCAGGAGATTTTTTTTGGAACTTCTTTGTCCATACTGAAAAAGACAGACAGTACTCTTCCTTTTGTTTCTTCTATTTTGTAAGTCATCTCCTAGCAGTAAAATTACTACAGAAAATAAATGTGAAAAAGTGAGAAGTATAAACTTTGACCATAAGAATTTTGAAACTTTCTGATCAATACTAACAGTATTATACATTTATTTTGCATTTGCAACCTTTATTTTCATTATACTTTGATTACTTACCTACAACCTGGAGAATCAAGTATAATACTACAGTAGAGAAAATAACAGATAAATTATAAAGTTTTACTGAAAAAAAAAAGTTTGATATTTAATTACGAGGCTTTTTATTTTTCATTCGATTTCAATATTTATTATAACAAAAATAACTAAAATGTAAAAAATAGAAAGTTATTACATAAGATAATGAAAAACTAATAATAAAATTCTTCATGGGGTATACTTGCCAGCAGCTTGTGTGTTACGCTATTCAATACGGTTACCTGATATTTTGTGTATGAATCCTTGTAATATTTACTAATAATCATATCGCGAACAGAATTTTGTGCATACGTATCTTACTTTGTTCTTATACTTTAAAAGGAAAAAATAGTTTCTACAGTTATTCCAAGTTGTTTTAATGTAATTACTGAAAACATTATAAATAAGAAACATGGTTACTTACTGCATTGTTTGTGATTAGTCTTCATGATTTCCCTAAGACCATCTGGAAATAGAAGCTATATGTGCAGTCTTCATTTCAATAATGAATAATTTCGAAAATTATACAAAGACACAGCTAGTTTTTGCTTCAAAAACAAAAAAAATTTCTTAAAAGACTCCATCATTCCATCTGTTTATTTCAAAGTCATGTTCAAAACAACAGCTATTAGGCCTAGTGGTGGATATATTGGGAGTAGTGCTGAAGTTTGTGGTTGTTCTGTCATTAGGAAATGTGATGGTCATAGGGTGAGTATTTCTTTTTATGTACCTGAAATACATTATTAATATTATCAAATAGTACTTCAGGCTTGATGTTCACTTGTAAGTTAAGCTCGTCGAATCATTACTTTTTATGTCAATTACTATAAATTATGGCAATTATTTTAATACAAATTCAAAGTAGAATACAATTTCCTTTAGGTTACAAGCAAGAAATGATAAAGGGGAATTGATTTATAGAATCAACAACCCAAAATATGAGAAAGGAGGTTTCACTGTTCAACCAGTAAAAATTGAACCAACAAGAGGTTTTATTTCCTAATTTTCTAAATACCAATCAAGCAATTTCTCTTTACTTAAACTAATGACTCATTCAACTGTTTAATGTTTAAGGATACTTCAAGCATTGAATGATAACTATGATGAATAATTTTCAGCATATTCAAATTTGAGAACAAAATTCTGTCTGTTAACATAAGGTATGTTGACAGTATTTTGGATAAAGTTGTTTATGACCCAACTGTCTTCTGGGAACAGTGGCATGTGTAAGTCCAAGCATTTCTTCCAGATAACCACTGTTCAGAGTTGGATCATACATTGTCATTACACAACTTACCTACAGATTTTCTGCTTGAAAAGAGTCGAAAACTCAAAACCCGTGTATTATTTTCTTGGAAATTAGTTCTTTATTTTCATTACATCACATGATAGCAGAGGTACTCAAGCCTCTTTACCCTGTAACTCCAGCACCAATGAACAAGATGTCTGTACTGTATTGTAAAAAAATTGTAAAACATTTTTACTGATGTCATGATGAAAACTTCAATCAATTGAATGCAAAATATATTGTTAACTTTGAATATTTGATGATTTTATTATATGAAACTGTATTTTACAATAAAATGAATTGTGCAAACTTGTATACTATTATACATTAGTCATTTATTTATAGTTGTTAATTTTTGCAAATACGATAACAAAACAGTGTTGGTATCGTTATTTATTTTCACTCTCTGAAATGCATGGGTATTTGAACTTTTCCCATCTAATTTTTTTATATGTATAAATCAATGATGGTTACTAATTCATACAATGTTTTATACTGTATTAACCATATTAGTACTTACTCATGAATTTGGCACTGCATATCCTATTGTTATCTATAACCATTTAACAAACACAAAAGTATCTTGCCATACCAAAGTATCCCATGGAAATATAGATATTTAGTCTGTACAACTCACTCAATAATGGACATATTCTTGCTGAAAATGAGTAAGTGTTATATAGAAATGGTGAACAGAATATTTAGTTTTACATCTTTGATAATAATGTATGTCATTATGAAAGAAGAGGCATTATAAATTTCATGGCTTGCAAGATTTACCTTAGTTGAATAAGTTTACCAATTGTACATAGAGAACTTCATAATATTTACTTCAGCTACACTATTTTACCTGGTGTTGGGTTAGTTTGTCTTGTAACTGTAGTAAACTACATAAAAGCAAATTTTAAAACATTTATTGGGGGAACCAAAAAGGAAATGTGGTATTTAGAGTAAAAATATGGGCACATTATGTGAGATTTTACAAAAACTTTTTGCCAAACAGAAAGGGAATGTAGTATTTAGTTGAAACATGTGGGCATCTTGTGTGAGAATTTATAACATTTTATTTCTCAAACAGAAAGGAGTATGGTATTTTTATTTACTTATTTTTCTGCTGGATAAGTATTGTAAGTAGTTAGTACAACAAGGTTACAGTGATGTTTCTTTGCCATTTCTTTCCAATTCAGCTTGCTGAAGTTCTTCAACGTTTACACAAGTCGGAAACACATAGGAAAAATCTGGAAGCCACAGTGCAAAAAAACAATAAAAAGATAGAAGACCTAGGATCTAATTTAGAAAACACTAGTCAGGTATGTATATTTATATTCCAAATTGTAGAATCATTATATTCCAATACAGTACATTACCTCTTTTCACATATATAACTATTCTCGTTCAGTGCTGCTCTCTGTATGCAAATATTTTTTCACATGCCACAAGCTTTGAACTCCCACATACCTTATGATCAATGTTGTTCAACTGCGTCTTGCATTTAAATCATCATCCAACAACTCTCCACTAATAGGATTCCTCCTGATGCATGTGACTCCCTCTATTATTTTCTTGGAAATTGGTTCCTTATTTTCATTACAGCACATGATAGCAGAGGTACTCAAGCCTTTTTATCCTGTAACTACAGCACCAATGAACAATGAGCACAGTATCTGTACTGTATTGTAAAGAAATGTTGCTATCATTAAAACTTCATTGTCATATTTCTTTTCTAGATTAATTAAACATAGAGGGCATGTTAGTTTACATGTTTTGCTGAAGGGAATTAATTTGTCAAATATAAAAATTGTTTTGTATGCAGCAGAACTTTTAGCTCACCATTTAACATGTACAAAAAAGGCTATAAATATGTCTTTTATATATAGTGTTATGGGGGTTGAAAAAATTCTGATCTCTAGGAATGTTGTTCTTTAGAAAAAAAAGAAACAAAATGTTTCTCATATATAATAAAGGTCATATGGGGTTAAGCCCATTTGACCATTACCATAGAGAACATTGTTTAGAGCTCAATATTATCGATGTTTTTACAACTTATATGCCGTAATTCTGCATTTATTGAAAGAAGTAAATAATTCTTTCCCTAAGGGATTATTTCAAGTTTCCCAAGGACCTGCCATTAGAAAATAACTTCTGTTAGTTGAAGCTACAATGGGTAATGTCTATTCTCACTGAAAACATTAATGTTTTAACTTCATTACTGTGTCTTTAAATAGTAATGTGATATCTTTATGGTTGCTAATTAAGTTATATGATTTATAGTAAAGCTAATTAGAATAAGATAATAAGAACAGAGTTGCTCAACTTCAGTTTTTTTTTCTTTTTAATAAACTTGTTACTATTCATTACTGCTATCCTAATTCCATGAAGTTTTGCCAGAAAAGAACAATCAGTAAGTAGCTTATTGGGTTATAAAATATTATACATTAATTCCTTTCCCTACATTGAATAACATAATATTTTTATTTACTTTAAATATGTGATGGTTATAGTTCTAACTTGCATGTCATAAAAAAAAACAACATGAAAATTTAACTGAGCTAACTTGTATATTATACAGTGCACCTTTAGAAGGAATGGGTTCTCTTTTAGCATGAGTAATATTCTAAGAGTCTGTTGAAAAAGACTGTTTTTTTGTCTTTTAAGATGTATAAAAGGATAGTAAGGTTTTTGGTCTGTTCTTTCTTTTCCTCAAAGAACATTCATAAATGTCCAAGAGTGATTTAGATGGTTTCCATTGGGGGTTTTGGATTGTGAAGTCTAGACTCTTGATATTATGTACCTTAAGATATTGCTGGAAATGGCATAGTGCATTATATGCTGAAAGAAGTATTACCTTTTTCATAGAATTCCGTCAATGCTGCATTGCTTGGAATGATGAGACATTCATGGCTTCTTTAGCAATTGCTAGTGGACCTATCTCAAACCAGCTAAAACATGCCCACACTATGGCACTACTCTTATTTCACTTTTGGAATGACACAGTCATATACAAAGTGTTCTCCAGGTTGCCATCAAACCCAGACCCATCGATTTGAAGCAAACAGCATTTAACAGTATTGACTGCTAAGTGGTTTTTTTTCTGTTGTTTCTAGTTTTATGGACAATGCACTGTGAGAGTCAGTAACTTATTTATGAATGAAAAATGGTTTGAGAGCTACAATACAGCCCTGAAATCTTTTAAAGTGTTGGATGAGAGATTTAATGCCAGTTTCGTTTTACAGTATTTTTAAATATTTTCATGGAACACACAGTGGTCTTTTGTTTCTTTAGCACATTACTCTCATAGATACCAGATGAACCACGGGATCCCCATGATATTTCAGTAGGGAGTGTGCTGTCTCAGTACTTTTTATAACAAAGTTTATGTCTGTTTTGATAATGTGAGTTTTATTAAAAAGTATTATCCTGATAAACTATAAAAACAAATATTGTTGCAGAAAAAACAGGAACTGGAAAATACTGTCAAGGACTTGAAGAAGAAAAATGAAGATTTAGAAAGAAGATTGTTTGAAGCAAAGTTAACTTACTCAGTTTATTCTCGTGAAGCAGAAGAAAGCAGGCATTTGTGGCAGCATGAAACTAAAACAATAAGCCATCTTGGTATCAAAGTAAGTTGTTTTGACTTGGTATACATGCTAGCAACAAGCATTCTTCTTCATTATATTATATATATTTATTACTTAGGCTTCCAGCCTTTTGGTTGGAGGTTGTCCTTTACAATATATCGTAAAATATTTTTTACTTTTTCTATATTTACATTAATTAAAGTAAAAACAGTTTCAACATAAGATCTATAAATTATTTACACAGTTTATATTCTTGTCAATTATGTTCTAATTTCTCATGAATTTTTTATGTATATAATTATATCTGTTCACTGTCTGTTTCTTTTAATATTTTTATATCTGACATCTCCCAGTTTTCTGTTAGTTTCTACCCATTCTGTTACATTTGTAGGTTTTTCTTGCATTCCCTTACAATTTGTATCTCTTCATCTACTGCTTTTCT
>NW_013665975.1:140787-147003 GCF_000517525.1 Limulus polyphemus | reverse complement strand
GTTATATATATATATATATATATATATTGAAAATTTTTTCCAGTCTTTTGATATTATATATCCTTTCATCCTACATCTTCTTTCATGTCTTTATAATAGTCACAATACATAGACTTTCCAGTCCTACCACAAGTTTGTTATCATCCCTTTGGGTATCATCCCACATAATGTCAGTATTTCCACTCTCCTTAAACTTTCTCCTCATCACCCATACTCATCTATATCTTTTATTGTTTTCTATTTTTTTCTAATTACTTTCAAAACAATGTACCTAAAATAGACACACATGTTTTTTCATTGTTTTGAGGACCATATCAGGTCTTTGTACCTCTATCTGAAATCCATTTAATATATTTTGATTCTCTTCTTTTTTTCTAACCCTACATTTCTGCTCTATAGTAATAATAGAGCTTACCAGACTTTGATACAAGTGCAGCTGTCTATCCATATCTCAAATTCTGTTTTTGTTTCACCTGCATTCCATGTTGAATGTAATACCTGATGTGATCTTGTTTCAGTATGTTTTATTTGTTCTGTTGCTTTATTTCTATTGTTAAATGATTATCACAGATATTTATTATTTTTAACCACCTCTATCCTTACCTTTGCTTTCCCTTTTAAATCATTTTTAGTGTTTTATTTGTCCCTTTCTAAAAACCTTTGTGATTTACTTAAATCTGAGTATATTTTTCTCCATACATTTTCCAAGATCCTAAGCATGCTCTTAATTTCCTGTATGTAATTTGCCACCATTACGTTGTCATTTACAGATTTCATATTTTTTTTATGTAGCATTCTTCCCCAATATGTTTTTCCATTCATTCATCTTTGAGTCATTTAAATGTATTGAGAACAACATATTACTTAACAGGCATATTCGTCTAACTCCTGTCATTAACCAAAAAACTGTGATCTTTTTTTATTATTATTTTTTAAAGCTATTTATTGTTTTTTTATTTCTGGCTTTTATCATTCCTAACATTTACTTGTTCATTTATCTTTTTTTTTCAGTTTTTTCAAATTTCTTTCTATTCATACTATTGAAAGTAGATTTGATATCTTTAAAAATTTCATACATATTTCCTCTTTGTTCATGTAATGTGTCTCCAGTAAGGTATTTAATTCTTTTATTGTGGGCTCGTGCATTTTGACTAACCTGTAACCACCACATAATCATAAAACTATACATGCTATAACTCTGAATTACTAAAATGAAACTTGAAAGGCTTTTAGTAAACAATACAAATCTGTTATACACAAAAATTCAAAACTTTCAATAAAGTATTTATATTAAACATTTATCGATGAATTTCTGAAGCCTTTATTGAATCAATCTGAGTGCAAGGTAATTGTCATGCTAAAAATAGGAATACTTCATTTCATCTTGTAGTTTCATATTTCATTTGCATAACCTATAAAATCTCCTTTTCTGCTTCATCTTTTCTTCCACCTGATTTCATTATATCTTGTTCTTTGCTTCACCACTTTACATCCTTTTCTTTCTTTAATCATTACTTCAGAATTTTCTCCTTTCCTTTCAAAATCATTGTTTTCGATTATTTTCATATCTTACACTCACCTTCTTTATCCTTTCTGTCTCTCCTCAAACAATTTTTTCTTATTTTATTATTTCATACAAAGTAATCCTCTTTAACATAGATTTCTATAACTTTCAAATGCAAGTAATCCTCTTTAACATAGATTTCCATAACTTTCTAATGCAATTAATCCTCTTTAACATAGATTTCCATAACTTTCTAATGCAATTAATCCTCTTTAACATAGGTTTCCATAACTTTCTAATGCAATTAATCCTCTTTAACATAGATTTCCATAACTTTCTAATGCAAGTAATCCTCTTTAACATAGATTTCCATAACTTTCTAATGCAAGTAATCCTCTTTAACATAGATTTCCATAACTTTCTAATGCAATTAATCCTCTTTAACATAGATTTCCATAACTTTCTAATCCATTCTTTCTTTGATAATTCATTCTTTTTAATTTATAGTTGTTTATACTAATTAATTGTACTAGAATGATTTGAGTAATTAAATGTGTTTCATTCCCAAATGTTTTTTCTAACTATTATTTCTCATTACTAGCTAAGTGAAGTGGAAAAACAAAAGAAAGATTTAGAAGCTACTGTTACAGATTGTCAAAAAAAAGTTTCAAAGGCTTTACAAGTCAAAAAGGTAGCAGAAATTCGTCTTCAACAAGAACAGGATAGGTATAAAAAATTATCTGTTGTAAACAATCTTTAGTTAAAACTCTCTGCCGTTATGATTGAAAGTTGGTGCTAATATACAATTCAAATAAATATTCTAGTGTGTGTGTATATATATAATGCTTTCTCAAATACCCCTTTTTTTTTGAATGAGCAGTCAAAGATTAATTAATTTTTTTCAAAATATTAACTTACCTTTGTTAATTGTGTTTGATAAGAAAAATAATCCTCCTAAAACATTAGCTCATCTAAAATTATCTTGACCCTAATCATTTATGTTAATTTTCTCACGTGTCCTGTTTTAGTTATTGTGTTGTATATTTTGGTGTTTTAAGGGTTCACATCTGTGTTAGTAGTTTTTTATATTTTTTTATAAAGAAGACTTATGATGAAGAAGAACTTTTACTGCCAAATGCTACTTTTTTTTGTTTACAAATGAGCCAATATTTAAAAAAAAAAATTCAGAAAAATATTGGCCCAAAAGAATTTGTTACTTTCACTGTTTCTTGTACAAAAAATATAAAAGAGGAATTACATCCTTTAAAATGTCAGTATTCTCTAACAATGAGGCTATGGAAGTGTTATCCAATCCAGATTGAGCAACTTCCGATGTCTAGATAAACATAGGGTGATACTGCTTCAATGTTTCACGCTACATCAGTAACTCAGGGGACTTTTTATGTGTTTATTTTATTTATTGTATTTATGTATCTTTGTGGAATATTCAAATAATGTGTAATACCCCTTCAATGTTTTATAATACGTAAGTTTCAAAATTAGTCTAAAATGTGTCAAAACACGGTAAACCAAACACCCTGTTAACATCAGGGTTAAAAGAACGTTAAAAATTGTGTTATAGAAACTTTGGCAGTTGCAAGACAATAATCATAAATCTAAAAAAGGTAAAGAAATTTAATACCCTATAAAAAGAAGATAAAAATCAGTTGCCTTATTAGCACATGGATGAGATTATTTCAAACATTACTTAGAACTATGTCTAATGTTTGAGTGTTTGCTGGATGCAAAGAATATTAAACAACACATTGAATATAATATTGATCTGATCTTAAACAAATGATTTTTAAATATTTCTGTTATTATTTGGTTTATTTTTTTACAAACCTCTTTATTGTTAAAAAATATAATAACATAAAAGATTGCCAGAAATGACAATTTTTGCTCAATTTACTAAATTAATCATTCATTTTGTGTTTTTATATAATTTAAATATTTTTGCCCATTACAAGACACTTCAATGTTGATATTGTGTCTAGTGGTTGGTGTGCTGGTGTACCTGTTTTTGAATAGTCTTTACACTTTCAGTTGTGGAACATTATAATTGTCACAGTAAAGCTTGCTATTTGATTAGAGTAGCTGCGTATTAGATGATGTATGCTGCTGAATAATTGCCCACAATTTGGTTAACAGTTTTAAATTATAGATAACTATGCCTGAACCTTGTAACATGTGTCTTAGCCATTTAGCCCATATGTCACATAAGGTACTGTTCAGGTTGAAGATTACTAAGTATCAAAATATTGTTACTTAGCAACTTGTGCTCAACAAACTTCTCTCAGGGAAACAGTTTATCCAGTATATAGGAAAACCTACTTGTGTAAGGCTCCAGTAGTGGGTCTTGATAATGTGTGAGAAAAAAAACATGGAAAAAAATGAGTTAATAATTCATATTTTATTCCATATATTAGAGTGAAAAATTGTTAGGTACTATAATTCTATGTATATTTTCAATATTTTATTGCATATAAATATTGGTAAATAAAAGGGCTTGGATTTCATGTTTGTGATCTTTTATGAGGCATGAAATATAATTATTTTTTTTTTAAGATTGGAGCAAATGTTAAAGTAAATATAGGATTTTCTGAATGACATCAGAAAACAGGTTAATTTTGAAACCATTCATAAACTTATTTGTTAATAATTTGATCTTTTGTAAATACTAAAAAATAGTATTAAAGACAATAAGTTTCAGAAATTTTTAATTGTTATAAAATATGCTGAAACAGTCAATAATTTTGAAGAACAGATTGTTGCTTTAGTTTTTTTTATGAACACATTTGTTACTCTTTCATTGCAAACTAATGTGATTTGCATGCTCTCAATAATGAATATTTAGTTGAAAATTTAAAAAAGAATTACAGATGAGCATAAGTAGTATATTATCACTGGATTATGAAATAGTTCTAAGTTATTTATCATTCTGAAATTTTTATTAAAGAATACAACAATTGAAAGAAGACATCATCAACTATAAAACACACCTGAAACGTGCAAAGCAAAAAATAGAGGTATGGAAGTTTAAAATTGAGACAGAATTATGTTTGAGAGACACATTTAAAAATAGAATTTGTATAATATTAAGAGTTTTCCTTAACTTAAAAGCTTCCAATATTGTTTGCAGATTTAAGAACCTTAATATTTTGCAGTTTATTGGAAACATATTATGACAGACTTGATGTAAGTATATTGCTTAAAGATAATTTTCTTAAAGAATGACATCACTGAGGCATCTAACTTCAGGCATTGCAAAAATTTTGTTAAGTATCTCTTTTAACATTTATTTTTGTTTATTATCTCTGTGGTCTGTTTTCTTTTTCTAAAGCAAATAATAATCGGTCAGTGGTATTTTAATATTATTTATATATTTCCCTTTGTTTAAAAAAAATTGCTTTCTAGTCTTTATTTTGTAGAATAAGGTTTTATAAAGTCACTTCATCTCCATGCAAAAGTAAGTCTCCCCCAATTGTAATTTAACTTTTATTATTGTGTATTTCATATGCTTATTATATGAACTAAGTAATGTATTATATTTCTTTCAATCTGAAAATGTATTTCTTTTGAACAAAATGACACTTGATACACTTAGACATAAACGGGTGTTTACTGCATCATTCAAGCTCTTAATTTACATAATAATAATGCATTTTTCAGTATGTTTTTTAAATATACTGATTAGATCACATGAACATTTTAACTGTTTTTTATAATTTTATTATTATTATTATTGCAAGATCTATATTTATTCCAAAAACTAATATATATTTCTTTTATAGGAGTACTGAACTTTAAATGAGTTTGATGTTAATTTTTTATACCTGTTAATTACAGGATGTACTTGTTTATATACTTGCAGGATTTTGAAAAATTTCCAGCAGAAGTTAGGTTATTAACTCAAGAAAGAGAATTTACCCAGAAAAAAGAAAAACTCCTAGATAGAATCTCAGATCAAAGAAGACAGGTAGGTATTTACCATAATATTTCTTTACTTGACTGGTTTAATCTATAAAATAGTATAAATGTTCTTGTTTGATATCTGTTAAATAACTTAGCAATTTTTTACCATGTCATTTAATTTTTTTTTATATTTAGGTGATTTTTTGTAAAACAAACCAATGAACATTTTGAAAGAATTTTTTCCAACCCTATGACCACAGGTATCCTTTATTGTGCATGACACAAAGTTTTAGTGTCATACTTTCAAAATTTAATTAAACTACTTTTTGTTTAGGTTATACCAATTAGTATAGCATAGACTCTTAGCTAATAATCCATATTTTAATAGTATATAAGTTTTAAGTTTTTAATTCTATAAGGCATTATTTAAAAAATTCCTGAATTTTCCCTAGTGTGACACACGTGACACATTTTCTATAGGTATCTTCTCTTCTCTGTTTTATCCACCACACCTCCAGTAACTATGAAATTAAATGCAAATTACTCTCTATAAAATCGTCATTGCTCAGACAAACCATACTTTTTACAGCCTTCAATTTTGTTTGGTTACAGAGCTATCAAATAGAAAATCATGATTGATGATTATCTGTTCAGAACACAACATAATATATACATCATTTGATAGATGAAACCTTGGCTTTCTATTGGTTATACGTAATATATAATTAAATGTAAGAGAGAACTATTAACAAATCCTGAAAGAGAGGATGTGATAGGTGGATGTAGCAGGAGGGGTC
>NW_013665975.1:128515-140777 GCF_000517525.1 Limulus polyphemus | reverse complement strand
GACCCCTCCTGCTACATCCACCTATCACATCCTCTCTTTCAGGATTTGTTAATAGTTCTCTCTTACATTTAATTATATATTACGTATAACCAATAGAAAGCCAAGGTTTCATCTATCAAATGATGTATATATTATGTTGTGTTCTGAACAGATAATCATCAATCATGATTTTCTGTTTGATAGCTCTGTAACTAAACAAAATTGAAGGCCATAAAAATTATTGTTTGTCTGAGGAATAACGATTTTATAGAGAGTAATTTATGTTTAATTTCGTACTTTTTTCGAGGGGGTGGTGGATAAAATAGCGAAGATGACGTGCTGAGAGAAAATGTGTCACGTGGGTCACACTAGGGGAAATTCAGGCTTTTTTGTAATATTGCCTTGTAGAATTAAGAACTTAACTTGTATACTATTAAAATATGGATTATTAGCTAAGATTTTATGCTATTCTAATTGGTTTAACCTAAATAAAAAGTAGTTTAATAAAATTTTGAATGTAAGACACTAAAACCTTGTGTCATGCGCAGTAAAGAATACCCGGGGTGATAGGGTTAAAAGTTAGTGGTATCAAATCTATAAAGACTTTGACCAAGCCCATGTTGAGAGAGTTAAAAAAAAACTTAGAAAGCTGACTGCTAAGAAAAATAAATGGTTACACTATTAGTTGAGCTGATTTGTTAATCAGACTTCATCTAAGTACACAAATGTTGTTGGTCAAGTTTAGTGCTATCAGTAGATAATATTTTTAAATGTATGAATTTTTTGTGAGTTTTTATTTTTACCCTGTTACTGGTACACATGTTTCTACAGAACTGAAACACCATTTGACATGATAGAACTTGACATAAGATAAAATATGAATATATTTTTTTTTATTTTCTGGATTTAATAAATTAAAAGAATGACATTTGTCATGTAGCTAAGATGCCAGTAACTTCTCTGTTGTATAGATTGAAAAACTGGAAGAGCAACTTAACAAGGAACAAGTATTACATCATCAGGCTGAGGAAATAAACCGTAAACTAAGTGCAGGTTGGTTAATTCTACATTTTTCTCTTGAATAAAATATTTTTTTATAAAGTTCTATAAATAAATAGCATTAGAATTCCTTATTTGTGTAGCTTACTTGTGACAGTTATAGGAAGTATTTTACTACCTTGAAAGGCTAATAGCTTTATTTAACATATATGTACTTTATAGATTTTGAGAATCCATGAGTTGCTTCATTAAATAAGAAAATACATAAACAAAAACCACCTTTAAAATTTAGCTGGGCACTTACTAAAAGGGAGTTTTGGCAACTCAGAAAATATATTAATTCTTGTACCATATGATGTGATTAAAATTATTTTTTATTATAAACCTAAATTCATATGCCTCAACATTTGGGAGAAGGACAGCAACAATAATGGGTGGGGGGAATGATCTTTTTTTTTTCCTTCACATTTATATTTCTATTACCTATACACTTGCATATATATTTAACACTACTTTTTTTAAGTTTGATCTAGTACACAAAATAGTGACTGTCCCAGTAGAATCAAAACTGTTGGCAAGCTTGTAATTACATAGGTACAATAGTAATAAGATAACTGAATACATACTTGATATATGCCTTGTAAAGTTGACCAAATTACAAAGACATATGAAATAAAAATTTACAAAACTACAAGATAATTTATCATGTGGAATACATTGTTATCAATAACTAAATATTCTTACTTTTCTGGATAATAAACAGTATGTTTCTGTTCTTTACACTGTGTTATAAACGGACAAGGAAGTAAACTTACTTCCAAAACATACTTACTTTCCCTCACACCACAGCTATTTCTCAACTGCTAGAATTTCTTCCTTTGCCCATCTAAGCATTGGTCTGATTTTTTCTCACTTGCTCCAGTCTTTTATACCTCACTTCATTGTTCTTGGCAATATTTGTCTCATGACACTCTCCACCAACATCAATGAGCCCTCTCTCCTGGTACTGTATATAAGCACCTCATTCAGGCCACTCCTATCCCACCTCTGATATCTAGCATCGCTGAACAATGGGGAAGGAGTAACTCTTGGGTGAGACTGTAGGTGATCTTATTGTACTAAGATGGAGACATATATTCGGCTTGGGGGGGTCTGAGGCTGCATTTGAGGGCAATCCTGGATATTGTAGAGAGAATTTAGATTTGCTTTTTCCTGTGCCTTCTTTTATTCTGTTGGCTTATCAGGAGGCCATTTTGGGATAAGCTGCCTCAGGCTCCTTTTCTTCAGTTTGTCCATTGGGTGTGTGTTTTAGGTCTTTCCCCAGTTGTTTTTGAGCCTGCACCTTACTTGATGGCTGAAAGGTATAGGAGTGAATACTTAGTTTTCCTTCCATCTACTAACATTGTCGTTCATGAAGGGAGATTTACTGCTCAATTACATGAAGTGACAGCTATGTCTTATCTGGCACTGTTGTTGGAACTACGTGATTTAGCCTACCAACTCCAGGTGGAAGTATATTCTAACTTTCAAAGAATTCACCTGCTTCTAGAAATTAGGGGCTTTACAGTGGATTTTGTAGTAACCTGAATAGATCAATGCCCACTGGTGGGACAGCAGAAACTGTGTACTTACAACTCTAGAGTCCAGTGTGTTGTTTTCCTAAAACAAAACATTGTTGAAAAACTATCAGGATCACCAATTCTATTGATGATGAGCTGGACCCATTATTAGCATGCACATTGGTTTGATTGTCAGCTTCTACATTAATCTCTGTTGTTGTTGATGTCTCCACTTTCATTGGCTCCTACAGGGGGTCATAGTTCAGTCCCTATTTGAGGGTACCCAGAATAGATTCTATCCACATCCAAGGGTACCGCTGCTTGATCTCAACACCTTCAGCAGAATTGGTGATTATTGTATGCCGTTAGGGTCTGTTGGGGCTCAGCTCCGAGAATTCCTGGATGTATGGTAAATCTTAAACACTGATCCAGTAACTTACCCTCGGGCTTTGGCAATGGATGCATTCCATCAGGATGGGACCTGATTACAACTCTAGGTCTTCCCTCCAATTCGTATGATACCCAAGGTATTAAATATGATTTGTTCCAACCCATTGACAGGTTTTGTAGATAGCACCAGAGGGCAGCTACACTCTGGTTTCTGCTTCTTCACTCCTTTCAGGAGTGCCTACCTCTTCCACTTTTTCTTTGGCCATGATCTGACATGATACACCCAGCTACCCAGAAGCTCACACTTCAGACATGGAGGTTATGCAGTTCTTTGCACAGCATTGGGGTTTAATTTCTAAGGTTGCCGTGAATCTGTCTTTGCTTAGTCCCACAGCGGAACTTATCAACAGAAATGGCACAAGTATCAGCAATAGTGTATTGAGAGGAGGTTGAACCCATTTCGATCAGAAGTGTCAACCATAACTCAATTTTTGACCAGGCTCTTTGTTATGGTTTTGCATTTCCACAATCACCCTGTATAAGTTGGCTTTATCGACTACCATTCATGGACTATCATGAGTGAAGCATAAAGGGATCCTGCTTGTCTTTGCCAATCTTTGGATTGAATAAATCAGGGACAGTTTGCTATTAACAATTTAGGGAAGTTGGTTCACCTATTGCACTGTTTCCAGAACAATGTTCCTCAGTACATTTGGACTTCTTCAGGTTGAGGAGAAGGGTTGTCCGCTTCAGTGTTGCTAACCTTTTGGTTGTGGTTCTGGTGGCTCGGAATGCATCACTCTATGGCTACAGGTTGGGATCCACTCATAAATATATAGATATATATTGCGGTCCAATTGCCCTAGCCACTAACATGGGATATAGGTACCATGACCCTATAATTTCAACCCCAAGCAGTGTAACCTTGGCTATCTGATTGGGGTCTGGCCAGTAGTGTTGATAAATTATGTAAAATTCCACCCACAGTACATGAATTAAGTTCCAGGTGAAGAGCATATCTGTTCTGGATGTAGAGCAATTCCCCCACTAGGGTGCAAGTATTCTATTGACACACTCATGATCTGTGCCGATGCTTTCTGTATGGATAATAATAATAATACCCTCACCAGCCCCTCCACCTTTGTACATGTTTACCAATTATATTTGTCATAAAACTAGTGTTAGGCTCACTGTATTTCTAAACACTAAATTCTTTATTTCATCTCTTAGGCTTTTCATGAGAAGAGTGTATAACCACACTATATCTGCCAATCTGTTTCTTGTAAAATTCCTAAGAGATTGAATAAAGAATGTTGTGTTTCAGAATACAATAAGCCTAATACAGTTTTCAATTTATTACAATCACTTTTCCAGAAAAGGCATCACACCATAGTGATTGTTATACATGTTAACCTTATACCATCAATGCTGTTATGGAATATCACATCCTATGTGTAAAATAATCAACATTGACAACCTTTTTATTTTGTTTCATTGTTTAATTTCTGTGTTATGAATATGTAAATTGTTTGAACTGCAAGATACTGTGTAAGACAGAAGATATAATATTTTGATTTAAGTAATTTTTGTTTTGTTAATAACTCCAGATTATGACAAAGTTTCACAGATAATCAAATAGAAATCTTGCATTATTTTTTTTTGTAAATGAAAACTAAAAAAAGATGTTTCATTGTATATCCAGAACTCGTTTCATTACGTGGAGAAGAGCCTAGCCAAATTCATCAGCTCAGGGCAGAGTTGGAATTACTTAAAGCTGGTAGTTTTAAAGGAAACTTACTTTTCCCAAAGAGTCTCTCTGACAGTTGGAGGCCTGAAGTATGTTTTTGATACTTCTAAAGATATTAAAATTTTTTTTTTCCTGAAGGGTAAAAAATCAACTAAAATTTTATGATGAAAAAAATATATTTTCAACTTAATTTTAAGTTTTTATTATCTACTTGTGTTTTACTCTGAAGTTAAAGGATATTTAAAATTATTATGAAGTTTTGGCTAGATTACAGCAAAACCACTGTTATAAAACAATCTGACTTCTCAGTTTATTTTTAGTTAAATCATGCATCTGACAATCCATCATGTGATTTGAATTACAAATTATTAACCGTTCAGCCCATGATAATGTAAAACGGGTTATTTTAAAGATGTGGTGGTAGGCTTTATGTCTTTTTCCATCACAAAATTAATATTTATTTGCAATACTGGGAATATGAAGTTAGTGGCAATTAACACAGGTTGCCAACTCAATTTTATAAGTAGCAGAATTCAAAGGACAAAAATACTTATCAAAAATTCATCCAAAATGGTAATTGCAGAAGTTCACAATTCTTAATTGAAATATTCATTTCGTACAACAAAATTTAGGTCTGTAATAATCTTGCTTCACTTCAAATAATATACAAATTGATAACTTACTTATAAGAGAACTGAATTATTTCTCATTTCTAGCAAATCTGAAGATACAACAAATTCTGTATCTGGCTGATATAAGGTCTTTGGTAAGAGGTGAAGTTATCTTGAGGGTAACTAATGATTCCATCAAATACTAAAATTTCTTCAAATTTCCATCATCTATACCATTTGTGCATTATTACAGCTTATTATAATTATTTTAGCTTGTTCTGTCTTCATGGTAACTTTATGTTCACTGTATGTGATGTCCTTAAATGATTACTGAAACTATTACATTCCAGTGAGAATATTGTTACCATACTTGTCCATGTGTATATTAACTGAGTTAATGATAACAGCTACTCTGTCTTGTTTGATTTCTTTCTGCTGGGCCTCTCACATTTTGGTGAAAACAATATATTCTATTCAATGCTTTCATGCTTGTTCATGTATTTTGATCTCTGTGTTAAACTGTGTTTGAAATTAACTTAGTGAGTTTTGTCAAAAAGTAATGCTTAAAATCAGATAAGTTATCAGTTGATAAGGGCATAAGGTACCCTTGACCACTCCTGTAAAAAAGCTGTTTGCATATATAGTCTAGGTCAAATGACCTTATCATTTGCACTTCAGATACATTACTGGTCGTCTGAAGCCTAAACTGCTTAACAATGAAGTGAGATGAATGATTGCTATTGTTTCATAACACTGGTTTTGTCTTGTTATATCTATTATATTCCATTATATAATTATTTAAGTAGCTGAGACCAGATTAAACTATACTGTGTTAATTTATTTTCTTTCAGGAATTTGGGATATTAACTTATCAATGGGAGAAATAATTCATTAGAACTTGTTATAAATTACTTTGGGTACAAAAAAAAAACATAATTGTTTTGATAATGGATTATGCTTTACAAACATAAATCCTTTTAAAATTATGTAGAACATTTTTTCAGGCACATCAAGATCATTTAACCAAATTGTTGAATAATATCAACACTGAACTTCATAACCAGTCCCTAACGAGAGACATTATGGAGAAAGATCGAGCTAAAAGTGAAGCTTCCATTAGACAGGATTTTTTGCGCAACAAAAACAATTACATGGTAATTGGTTAATTTTTTAATTTGTTCCATTCTGTGTAAGTTTATGTGAAATGTAGCTTACTGTTGTGCATCAAATACATTAAATATAACTCTTCATCAAAAAATTTGTAATTTATATATATATAAATGTTTTTAAACTGCTCAAGCAAATATGCATAAAAGCCAAACATTTTTGGTTCAATGCTGAATATAGTTTCAGTTACTGGACTTGAACGAATTCTTAACTGCTCATTCTCAGATGAAGTAACAGTTCTGAAATTGTCAGTTTTAATTAACGTTATTAAACCTTCAACTCATTATAGTTTTCTCATGCATGAAATTAAAAAATTGAAACGAAACTAATCAAGTTGATAAATAGAATAGGACAAAATTACAGTTATAGCTGATGTAGAAAAGCAAATTGTGATGTTTAGAAGCTGGCTTTGGAGATTCATGTATCAGACTTTAATACAAATCCTTAACTGGTTTTCATCTTCACATTTAATTACAAACATCACATTGACCTTTTGACTCATTCTAAAGTCATCCTCAGACATGAATATTTAAATGTAAGCTAAGCAGTTTGATGAGAGTAATAGGAAAAAGCTCATCATTTTAAAAGAAGGGCGGATGGTGTCTGAATGTGGTTCAAAATTGTTATATATGTTTAATATCATAATAATATTATTGTTTTGAAAAGTATAGACAAGCTGGATGTATTTAGAAGCAACACCGTGAGCATATTTAAAACTTCTTGTAACAGTTTGATGGTGATTAATATGAAAAATTTGCTTTTATTGCATTGAAAACTAATGGTGCTTAATATATTTCAAACTGAATACATTTAAGAAACTAATAATTTGAGTTTATTTAAGAATTAATTCAGTGAGAGTATTTAAAAACATACACTATATAAAATTGATATGATCATGTTTCTCAGACACTAATATTTGAATGTACTTTATCTAAAAGTTATTTTTAGTCCATCATGAATGAGAGTTTAGATATTTACCATATCTTTTTTAATATGTAAATTAAGGAATTTTTGTTTAAAATATAAGATACATGCAGTTACATTTCTGGATATGTATAAGTTTCCCCTTTTGCTGTTGCCATTGTAATTGAACTAAAGGTATCAGTCATTCTTCTAACAGTGTGTTGTAATCATGTATATGTGTTAATATTATTTTTATTGTTCTCTTTTTTTTCAGACATGTTTATTGTGCTATTGAAACTTTGACTAAAATAAGTAAAACTCTATAATTGCATCTAATTATATTATAAATTAGTGAATGGGCATTATGTAACTTTAATCTCTTAGGAACAAATATCCTTCTTACAAAAAAAGCTCTCAACAAAAGAGACAGAAAGAGGAGACTTGGAACAAAATTTGGACCGATTAAAAAGAAAGTTAGAAGCTGAACAGTTAGCTAGGAAAAGCTTAGAAACTCAGATGTATGCTACTGGTGGATCTCAAGTGGTGAGACAATTGAATAATCTCCCAGCTGATAGTAAAATACTGAACAATTTTCGCAGTGCAACAGTCTCTGGTAGCCAGGAAAGGTTAGTTATCTATTATCTTCCAATTTATTCTTAAACCAAATTCAAGGGAAAATCATTGCCATCCCTTTGGATCCATGAAAAATATCTTAACCATTTCACTAAGGGCTCGGTCCCAGGAATTGACCTTGTAACCATATTATGCTTGTTGTAGTTTTCATACTATAACTTTTAATACGGTACGCACACTTTCACAAAATTTAGCAGATTATTATTAAACATAACAAGGCTTTTTGTACATAAGATGTCAGATTTTTAAATAAAGATTTGCTCGTTCATTTTTCCCTAATGAACATTAACTATCTCACATACAAGGTAATTTTGACTTCAAGATTAAAAATATCTTTATGCATTAGAAATTTGTCAAATTTCATTTTTTTAAATCTTTATAAACTCCTAATAAAATCCAGTTAAATATCAAATGTTTTTTTTAGAAAAACTTTATATTTTACCTGTTATTTTCTCTATCTTATCTCTGTATGGGTTTGTTTGATTTGATTAACCTTGTAACCATATAAAAATTTGAAAATAAGATTTAATTTCTGTTTTTTCATCTTGGACTGGCTACAAATTGTAACATGAAACCACAAATGTTTATTGTAAATAACAAATCTTGTAACATTATACATTTATTATTTTTATTTTATTGGCCTTTCAGCAGTGTCTGACTAACTTTACAGAAGTTGCAATCATGGCACGCATGCATCTCATATTACCGTATCCAGTACCATAATAGTGGCATTTACAAAGTTGTCTGTATTTTGTAAGATACAGTCACATTTTGGTTATAATACATTATATACGTATATCTATTATTACTGTTTACAAATAAATTTTTAAGTTTCAGTATTTTTCTTAAAACATAGAACAGCAAATAAAGAAATATAAAAAACAATGATCTCTAATACTTGTGGTTGTAAAGAAGCTTGTACTCGCTTGCCATACCTTGCATGGTAAGCCTTGCTGAATTTCGCATGTAGAGAATGTAAAACAAAAGAACATTTTTTTAGGTTTTATTTATGCATTTTGAAATAACAAAAAATTATAAGTTACTCTACCAATATCACAGAATTTCACTGTAATTTATCAGGCTTACTAACTAAGCTTCATTTCAGTCTAAAAAAAATACTGTTGTACAAACGACATTTTTTTTTATCCCTTCCTTCTGAGATGGGGAACAGAAAGATTAATCATGAGAAATAGATAACTAATAGGCTAAGAAAACAACATGGAGAAAATTCTGAGCTTTTGATTGGTTATAAACACGTGATAGAGCAAAGTGGATGTATGTAAGCAGGTATTTCCAAAAATAGAAGATGTGGACAGGGCCACTGTATTTGATTTGCTAAATATGGTGATATCTTAGTAAATAGAAAAGATAGGAGGCTCTCTATATTTAGACTTTGTATGTGGACATCACAAACATCTAATTTGAACCAAAGCTGCATTCAACATACCATATGACACACAAAAATCAATATTTAGGAATTTTGTTTTAATATTTACATATAAATTAACTAATTATAATCTACAATTTGATACCAAACTTTCTGACATACATTCAGAAAATAACAGTTCAATAAAATTTTGAATATAAGTCTACAAACATGATGACATGCCCTTTGACCCCAACCATAAGAAAACCCGTAGTGATAGCGACCGTATCACAATAATTCTGTACAAGTTGATGTGTGATGCCAACTAATTCTGACCAGTTTGTATCGGATTAACACATTCAAGAAACAATGCATGTGGACATGTAGTGAGAAGGTTTAGCATTTTTTAGATGTAATTTTATAAACTGAGCCTAGTTAAATGATGATGGATGTCAGAAAATGAGAAAAGTTGATTTATTTTTCATGTGAGATCACATCAGTTTGGGTAGTCGTATCTGAGGAGCACAAGAAAAAAGGGTTAAGAAATACACAGATTGTAAACTGAGTCATGGTGAATTTCACGCATTTTAGTTCTGAGCAAACATATGCACACTCTCATCCACCCCTCTAAATCCCAAATCTATCCCTAAAATTCGTGTTTTGCACTTCTTTTTTTTTGTTTCTTTGAATATTTGCCAAATAGTTTGAAAAATATGTAGAGTACATTGTGTTCCATTGAAAGAATGTAGTGTTTTATAGTGAAAACGGAAGTAAATTACAAATGTTATCTTGGCAAAAAAAATTTTTTTTTATGTGGAAAATATGTTTGCAAGAGTTGGCAAAATACACGTGCTTCTAAGTACTTTATATTTCTTGAATGATTATCATTTTGTTAATATGTATAAACTGTTTAACTTTTCTTAATTGTAGGTTTGGAGAGGATGAGGAAGACTAGATATTGTGTATAAATTTTTTGGTACAATTACATCGGGGATATTTACTGTGCAGAGTGAATATGCATTGCCCATTTGAACTAATATTTCAGTAATTTCATAAGAATAGGGTATATTTTTGTGTATTATATAAGAAACTCATTCATTTATTAAGTTAAATTTTTCAGAGACAAATTTCTTACGTACCAGTGACATTTGCCTGCAAGTTAGATTGTAAATACGAATCATGCACTATAACAGAATAAAATAAATTAAAAATTTCAGTTCAAAAAAAAAAAGGAACATCATCGTTTATAAAATATACACTGCCGGAGTCTCAGGAAGAAAGGACCTATCAGGGTATAGCAGTACGTTAGTGGAGAGTCCTGTACACATGTAGTGCAAACAAATCCAACCTACAATGCCCGCATGCCAGCAGCAACAAAAAATACACTTGGAGGGAAAGGTGATACATGGTAGAAAGGACCTATCAGGGTATAGCAGTACGTAAGTGGAGTGATAAAGAGTCCTGTACACATGTAGTGCAAACAACTCCAACCTACAATGCCCGCATGCCAGCAGCAACAAAAAATACACTTAGAGGGAAAGGTGATACATGGTACACAAGGTTAAAGGCTCCAAAGGATGTTGAGACAAAGCATGTAAAACCACCTTAATATCCCAGTTGGGTAATTGAAAAGCCCATTTGGGATGAAGGACTCTAAGTGATTTGAGAAAGCCGGTTAGCATGGGATTCAAAGACCTTCCGATGTTAGAAAAATGAAAAGTAGTCAATAAAGCTGCCTTATATAAAATAACAGTAGAAGAAGCTAGACCTTTGTCAAAAAGCCAGGTCAAAAAATGAGAAATGGTGGGCACTTTTGGGTTATGAGGATTCAATTTCCTTGTGAGACACCATTGGTGATAAGTGTGTCATTTCCACTTATAAATGGCCATTATTGGTCTATAAATAGATTGAGACAAATATAAGGCAACTTTAGACATTAAACTCTGATGTCATGCAAAGGACTGCATAACTTCCATACATGAAGTTTAAGTTTGGAAATGTCATGGTGTAGAATGTTGGATCAAGGTTGCCTCAACAAAGATGGCTAAAGAGGAAGTGGCAGAGATGGACACTCTTGAAGATACTGTAGAAGGGGAAACCATGGTTGGGCTTGCCAAGCTAGAGCTACCAACAGTACCCAGCAAGTAGTGGATCAAATCAGAGCCAGAACTCTGGGTAACAGATGAAAATTGGGGGAAAGGCATAGAGACGCAATCTCATCCAATCCTGACTGAATGCATCTATTGCCAAAGCCTGAGGATGTGGTACTGGGGACCAAATCGCCTGTAGTTGAGAATTCCAATGATTGGCAAATGCATCGATCATAGAAGTCCCAAACTGAAGTCAAATACACAGGAAAATCTTGCAATGGAGCATCTATTTGGTCTGGAGAATACGGTTGGGCCAAGACAGGTGATCTGCTATTAAATTCATCACCACAGGAACATGGCAAGCCAGGAGGCTGATGTGATGGGAGTGAGTCCAGAAGAGAATATCCAAAGTTCGAAAACAAAGCTCACAAGAATGTGTGCCCCCTTGACAGGAAATGTAAGAGACCACTATGGAATCGTCTGAATGATTCATGACAATTTTCCTCTTCAACAGATCTTGACCTTGAACCATAACCATATAAAGTAACTTAAAAAAAAAGCTTTGTAGAGTTATGTTTTAAATTTAATTAAATAACTATGTTATTACATTTTAATAATAAAGTTAGAAAAAAATTACCTTTACCCTCCAGATAATTATAAGAGAATTTTTATTTTAACCAACATTTCATTTTTGTGGCATCTTCAGGGCTAGTACATAAAACTGTTTCATATTACAATGCTGCTGTTTTTTTGTTGTTTTTGAATTTCGCGCAAAGCTACACCAGGGCTATCTGCGCTAGCCGTCCCTAATTTAGCAG
>NW_013665975.1:118801-128024 GCF_000517525.1 Limulus polyphemus | reverse complement strand
CTGCTAAATTAGGGACGGCTAGCGCAGATAGCCCTGGTGTAGCTTTGCGCGAAATTCAAAAACAACAAAAAACAGCAGCATTGTAATATGAAACAGTTTTATGTAAAAGCCCCGAAGAAGCCACAAAGATGAAACCTTGGGTAAAATAAAACTTCTCTTTTAATTATCTGATGTGTAAATGTCATGTTTTTTTTTCAACTTTATTATCAAAATATGTAAATTCCTCCAGTATGTACTACAAATTCTGAAAGACAGCTATACTATCAAAGTATTTCAATAAACAATAATAGTTTGATTTAATCTTTAATATTATATAAACTTTAATTTTTTAACTCAAAAAGAGAATATCTAAATAAATTCTCGTTTTTTTAATTCTCTGTGTCATGAGATGCTTCTCTGCTCTGAATTCTTAAGATTTTCTTCCTTTTTTATATGGGTTTCAAATTACCAACCAATTAGAATCACCAATTGTACATATTGATAGGCTAGAATTTAAAGAAAGAACCTTCCACTTTTATTTTCTAAAATATAAATAAATTGATTGCATCCTTTACAGAAACCTTTGAAATTACTTGTTTACTCATGCTGTTTCTCAATGTTGCATGTTTACAACTAATAGAAGGGCCATTTTGTGAAATTCGTGATTATGATGATTTGATGTTAATTTATCTAGGTAAAATGCACCATTTTCCCCCAGTAATTTTTTTTTTTGAGAATAAAGTTGTTGCTGTGGTAAGTAAGGAAATTTGTTTAAACCATTTATAAATGAATTGAAATCCAGGAAATTTATAGAAGTTTGAGCCATTATATTTTATTATTTGAATTATTGTTTGTGTTTGAAAATGCACATTTGAAAGCTACATGAATTATTTTTTGGGCAAACAATGTAGTTGGAAAGTATAAGGCTTATGAAAACAGGTCACATAAGTACAAAATGGCTTCGGTGTCTAAAGTGCTAAGAGTCTTATTTTTATGTACTTTTTTATTGAATGTTATATTTTTTTTTAACAAACGTAACTGAAATTTAAAAATCAAAAACATATTAGGTTAGGTAAAAATATTTCTCTGTAAGGTAAGCACATGAGCTGCTCCTAGGTTAGATAATTTAATACTTTGTTTACGTAACTTGAGTTATGCTTTTTTTTATGTTGTAGAATTTGTTTAAATTAAATGGATAATTTATGACTGAATTAATGATGTAGTGGAGAATAAATTGGGGGGAGGAGTCTTGATACTGTAGATCTACATTTAATGGAAACATCATCATTTTACTGCTATTTTTTTATTTGGAATTTTCACATATTAATTCCAAGGTTGGCAGAAAGCAATTAGTACTTCTCTTGAGTTGTATGATTTTAAGTTAAGAATATGAATCACGAACTTATGTGTGAAATAATTTTTTTTTTCTAATGTTCAATCGAAACTAAACATGTAGGAAAGTTGCATGCGTGAACATTGTACATTTGTTTAATTCGTGAAAGTGATGATAAAGGTTGTTTACACATAATTAATTACTTTGAAAGAGTTTTTTCTTGTAATGGTTTACTGAGAATGTTGGGAATTTTCACTTGTTTTTAAAAAATTACAAACTACAACTGGAGCAAAAGAAAATGCAATGGGGTAAAAAAAAGGAAGTGAAACTGTCTGCTGTAATTTTCGTTAAAGGAACATAGGCATTGTTTTATTCTATAGATAGGAAATATGTACATTTATTGATCCAGACAAACAGTGTCATACTGCACAATATTATTCAAGAAAATAGAAAACATATAAATACCAATACAGTAACACTTGACTAGAGAAACTGAAATGGTATTTTATTTTGTTTGAACCAGAATGGAAAGGAATAAGGCGTTCTTAATGGGAGTCGAAAATTTTGGTTCTTTTTTTCTAAACTGAACTGGAATGGAACAGAAGTCTGATTTGAATCATTGCCCAGTAATATTAGTTTGATGTAACTTGAATATCATTTAATAGATATAATGAGAAATATAAGTATGACAAAATTTTAAGTTTTTCTAGTGTAGCACATTCAACAGTCACATTTGATTAACTTAAAGGTTTATACTTCTTCATTTTACCAGTGTTGTAAGACGGAACTCCCAACCAATTCAATTCAGTACTCCCAATAGTGACTTACCACTAAACAGCTTACCAGTGTGGCCTTCGAGTCCTGTCAGAAAACATCAGCAAGAAAAATTGGGTGCTGGTCTCTCCTCAAGTGTGGAAGCTGTGTATCCAACACCACTAAGCTACCATTTTCAAGCAGAATTAGACAAAATTTTCAAAAAAAAACTGGCCTCAGGTTAGTTCTAATCAGATTTTTACCTTCCTGATTTTTCTGCAAAATTGTCTTTTGATTTTTTGCTATTTAAAAGATCAACAATGTGTAAAAGTATTTCTGTTTTTATAGATTTCTTGACAATCTAATTGGCTTTATCAAACCTTTTTTACATGCAATATTTATTCTTATTTCCTTTTTTAGTGTGTATTTTCCTACATTGTCATATATGTAATTTCAGTTAGTAAACATATTGATTTACAAAGTTTTCAGTATTCAGTTATGTAGTTTTAATTTCTTTTAAAGTGATTGTTAGAAGAGTAGAAATTTAATTTTAATTTTACAATAATGGTTATATCAAAGCATATACTTTTTGAAATATATGTTTTAAATGTTTATAGCTAGTAATCTTCAAACTTAAATGCAATGAATTTACTAGCTTTCAGGTTCAATTGTTCCATATTATTATAGTCTAGATAAATGTGGCAATAAAACTGAGTGTTAAGAAGCACTTGTACAAGTCATGTTAATCATGAACTTAGGATCAAATTAATTTTTTCAGGTGTTTCAGCATAAATCTTCATAAGAAATAGATTTCAATAACATATATATATATATAAAATGATTATTGATTGATTTTTTGAAGTGGTTTGGTCATTGGCTATTTGATTTATATAGTAATTAACCCAGATATTGTGTGTGTTTATTTTGCTGTTGCTGAAACATACTTTTGATTAAAGCTTGTTTTTAAACGTCAGACAAAACAGAAATGATTTCTACAGTAGATTTGTCCATATATGTCTAACTTCTCAGAGCATTTTGTTTTGTAGTGTGTTAAATCAGGGGCTCTCAAACTGGGGGCTGGAGAAAAGTGTCAAGGAAGCCATAGCAATTACACAGTACATATAACTTCATTGAGTAGGGGGACATCAGTCAGGATGTAGAATGTTCCGGGGAGAGGGCCTTGTGCTGAGAAAATATGAGAACCCCCTGTGTTAGCTAGTTAAAATTGGAACTTATCTAGCTAATGTCAGAAAAGTACAGAGGAAGTAGTAGAAAGTACATTTTTACAGACTGTTTATTTTACATATTTCTATATGTGATTTTTAATTGTGCTTGCTAGAGTAAAAAACTGTCATTTCAGTAATACGGTGTTTGTTAAAAAATTAATGAACTTCAGTATATAATTTTCAGTGAGCAGCGTTAGAAATGAAATATTATCTTAGTTTCTTGTGAAAAGCTTGCAGAATATATTATTTTCCCCTTTCAGATCCTCATATTGACATTGCCATACCAGCTAGCATTTCTCATGAAACAAAATCTTTAGACTCGGCATCAGATAAGACAGCTTCAGATTACTTAGAAACACTTCAGAAAAGATACTGTGTATGAAAAGCTCGAGGAAGATAAGAATTGTTGACCAACTTTTATTTCTTTTTTTTCCAGACTTATTTTATAGGCATAAATGATGTTAGCTCTTTAGCACCATGTTATCACTTTGTTTATTATTCAAGTGCGTTTGTGATAAAAGAATTAAGCCCATGTATTCCTTTTATAATTGAAAAAAATATGACTATAGTGCACTATTTCACAAAATAAGTACTTGTAGATTATCAATATTATCTTCAGAGAAATGGCAGTTCTTTCTATAAAATCAAAGATGAATCTTTTCTTTTAGGCAAAGGTGGTGAATATCATTTAGAAGTGAATGACTAGAAGAACAAATATATGTTTATTAGATTAGCCATGACTGAAAGTGCCTCAAGGTGTACATAATAAAATCTGCTGGATAAGAAAGTGCCATAATTATATATATTTATTTAAAATGGGTATTTCATAAGTTATTTGCTTGTATGTGTGAACAACGTTTTTGTGGAGTTTTGAATTGCCGTAGATCAAACTGAAGTAATTTTCTGTGTTCCGTCCATAAGGGATTTTGACTATAACATATTCTCATAAAATTCATTTTATTGACAAATAGATATATATATATACATATGTATACAATTATTATTGTTATTGTTTGTTCATTGTGGCTTTTAAATTAATGAAATTATTATTTAATTTATGTATGTGTGCTGCCAGAGTGCCATTATTTATTTTATCCTTCATTTCACGTTTTTGTGAGAGAAATGTAAAAAATAAATTAAATTGTTCAACACACTTCCTAAAAACATGGTGTTTGCATTGGTTTAGTGTAAACTTTTAATTGCTGTTACCATGTCTACGACACAAATTGTAGACCATAAGATTCATAATGTTTAATAAAATTGGGATTACACTAAATACAAACTTGTTTTTTCAGTAATGCCACACCTATTTCATCAGGTTTTTTGTTTTGTTTTTTAGCGGAATAGAAAAATATCAGCAGAAAGATATTGAACCATATATGTATATATACAGTAGTCACCATTTGCTAGGGATTGTGTTTTTACATAATAGGTACACTAATGTTAATAAAGGTCAATTCTAGAAAAAAAACACATAGCTTGGAAGTCATCTGGACATTGTCTGCCAAGTGCAAACTTTCTGCCTGTGTGACTTTGATTGGATCCTGGCTTTGTTTTCCAACCATACCCCCGAATTAAATATTCATACAGTGAAATTGTGAGGTGCAGAACTTAACAGGGCTGTTGGGGTGCTGCAGGGAGGCATGACTTGAAATAGGGTTGCTGCTGCTGTTGGCATATCCCAAAGTGTGGTGTCCAGGTCCTGTAACAGGTTCAGATGGTTTGGCAGAGTCAATTGGAGACATGGTGGAGGAAGGAGAAGACTAACAAGACCACTACTTGACCATCCATAACTCCCTTCAATATGCCACAGTAGTCTAAACAGACACCTTCATGAAGCTCAGTTGAGGGCTAGACCTCCTGCTGTTCATGTTCCTATAAGCCGACAGCACAGGCAGGCATGACTGCAGTGGGCTGGAGAACACAGGAGGTGGACTGCGCAACAGTGAAGAGCCGTACTCTTCACTGACGAGTCCTGCTATTGTGTGGACTTTCTTGACAAGAGTTTGGAGATGCCCTGGTGAGCACAATTTACCTCAGAATGTCATTGAACATGATTGCTTTGTATGAGGCTCAGTCATGGTGTGGGGAGATATCTCAATTGCAGGCCATACCAACTTTGTAATAATCCAAAATGGAAGTCTCACCAGCCTAAGATACAGAGATGAGATCCTTGCACCCATTGTTTGTCCATATACAGGTGCAACTTTGCCAGACTTCCTGCCTATGGATGACAATGTGCATCCACACTGTGCAAGGACAGTGAATGCCTTCCTGGAAGCTGAATGAATTCCCAGGATGGAGTGGCCAGCTAGGTCTCCTGACCTCAGTCCAATAGAGCACATCTGGGAGTAGCTACAGACAAGGCTACAAGCTTGTCAACCCACCAAGAATGCTCCAAGACCAACCTGGAAGCTGCCCTTATTGAAGAATGGCAACAGATTCTGCAACAACAATTAGCTAATCTGATCATGAACATGCACAGACATTGTGCAGCAGTCATTAATACTTGAAGTGGTCACACTGACTACTGAAATCATCTTAACTGTGAATTGGACACTTCTTTCAACGACTGTTGATTTTGAATTTTTTCTTGTTAACATTTTACCACAGGATGCATCAGTTCTTCATGCTCTGTTATTCAAGTTAAATGTTACAGAATTGAATAAAGTGTAAAAATGACTTATCCAGGTGTTTTTCTTCCTAAAATGTTCAATCTATACATACCATTGTGGTAGGTGTTTGACATATACTCAAAATAAAACATGATCCCTAGCAAATGTTGACTACTGTATATAAAGAGGAGAAAAGGTTTGAGCCATTCTTTGGTTGAGAGTAGTTTTGTAGACATTGAATGCTGTTGACTAGTTTCTCTCTCCCTCTGGTCATTACATCAAAACTAGAGATGGTTATATCTGAACTTTGTAGGTTCATTTACCTGGCCGTTTAGCCCTTGTATTGTATAAAGTGCAGTTCAGGCTGAAAATACTCTGGTAACTTTGTTCTTAAATATATTTGTGTTCAAGAAAATTATATTGAATACCAAGTTTATATTTCAAAAATATATATTTAAAAAGGAAAAATGTTCCAATCACAACTTTAAACATATTTTAATTGTTATAGCTTAAACAAATGGTATGTACCGTTGATATTTACTCTGAAAGTATATTTGACTGGGCAGTGGGTATGCACATTTATTTGATGTGTTAATGCTATAAAGTATAAAAAATGTATAAATACACAAATGATAAACGTAATGTATTAAGAAAACAAAAAGAAGGTACATAAGAGTGCTCACATACTTATATGAAAATTAAACCAAAGTTTAAAGAAACAAAAAGTGAAAATGGTATTTTAGTAAATGAAAACAGACATGATGAAACCAAATATATTTCCCAATTAATTATTTTTTAAAATAATTCAGGAATGCAAATGAAACTTTGATAATTTCACAAAGCAAGGAATATATCATGGGCATTTTCTTTTGTGGTATTTCAAGTTTAAACATAGCAGAGTTTGCAAGTAGGCTGATGCCCTGTTGTGAGCTATGCCATCATTACATATGACTGATCATCACAATCAGTTTGATCTAAGCTCATAGACATATGAAACATATGCTGCACACTTTAGATTATCTGTTTAACCAAACCATCAGACTGAGGATGATAAATTGAAGTATAAGTCTTCACCATACCCAGTACATTAAACAACTCAACAAACAGCTGACCATTAAAGTGTACTCCTTCATCAGTGTGGGTCTTGTTTGGTGCTCTGAAGCAAGTTATCCACTGTTCAGCTATTCTGTAAGTGACTGACCTATGCTTCAGCCCACTTAGCAAGATAATCAATTACCACCAGAATATAACAAATACCATGGTTGGTTTTGGGAAGAGTAATTGTTGTGTAATTTTGGGGAAAATCGTGGATCTGAGAGACTTTCAAACCATTAGTTGCAACTAAAGTTGGACACCACACTTGCCCTTGTTATAGTGATGGGACAGTGTTCTTTCCTGTCCCTACAATTGTTCAAACAATTGCCAGAGGTTATACTATTTCATACTGTGTTCACTGATCTCTGATGGTCATGTTTCACAATACTGCATGGTAAGTAGTTTCCGAACTTGATAAATTTTTTAATTGCTTTTCTTTTAATTTTTCTCTCAGTATTTCATACTCGTGGATCAGTGGAAACCTCCCCATTTACCTATTTTATTGCATTGATTGAGTTACTATGTTTCACAGCAGCATTATTTCCAGGATCTGAACATACTGTAAACAAAGACAAAATCTCATATGTGAGCAAAACAATTCCATCCACATTTCCATGCTGCAGGGTTTGTACATTTAGTACTGTGCAATAAAAATTGTACTGTTGCAAAGCTGTGATCATACCTTCTGGTCCTTTAAAGTTCATGAACCACATTATCAATGCATGATGTACACTAGCATTAAATTATCTGCCATATTGGTAAAATTACTTGACAAATACTACAACAAGGAGTAGTTCTTTCTTTGTGTGGGAAAAATGTTTGGTAGATATTAGTATTTGAATGTAAGCTATAATTGTGATAATACTACTTTGATTCCACTGTTACTGGATATCATCAGATAAGCTAATATTGATGCATCAACAAATGCACACTTTAGCAACTGGTATGACTTAGTAGTCTTCTGTCTCTGTTATAAAGTGCCCAGACTTACTTTTATCCACCTAGGTTCTTGATTTTTGCATTAGCACTTTAAGACTGGTATCTGCAGAAGCATAGGGAGTTCTTTTATTTCAAATTAGGACACAGCAGGCAGTTCTATTTTACCTGGCCATGGAAATTTGGTCTGGGACAATGTACAAAGTAGGTGCACTGATTAACATGAATGCTTCGACTTGATATCAGTCACAGTTGAAGCTTTTGCCGTCGATGGCTGGGCCATCACAACTTGGTTTATGGATCCTGACGTAGTCAAACCTTCCCAGCACTTGGATGACCTCCACAAAGACGTCTTTTTGGAAGGTCCTCTTTGGTTTTGGGATATAGTTCTCCAGTGAATGCATTTCAAGTGCCGAAAATTATTCTCCACAAGACTCCCAACTATTGAACATTTTGAAATCCAAGGATGAGTTCCCAAAGATTCAGCTGGCTCAGGTTTAACGGGGGTCATCATTGTTTCCAGAGAGGGACTCTTTTGTTGGGTAGCAGGTATACTGGGTTTGATCAAGGTAGAGGTGGTGGCCAACAACATAGTTCACACAGATCCTCTCTGGTTGGCTGTGGTTGCTTTCCAATCCCTAGTAGTCTGGGAGGTTGGGTACCCTGGAGATTTCAGGGCCAGTCCATCTGCACCTTCAGTCAGAACCTGCATGTTAGATTAGTTGACAAGAAATACATCTTCATCCATCAACTCTGACTTTTCCTAACCAAACCTCAGGTTAGCCCCTGGATTCTTAGAGACTGCAGAGTAATAGAAAATATCTTGAAAATCAAACAGGTAACATATGAAGCATTGGCTTTTGGGTCTGGCAATATGAATGAAAAATAAACAATAGCTATTTGAGAAAAGGATATCCAGAAGTGTTATCAACTTGATCTTAAAAAAGTTGGGATTGATTGGTTAAAAGTGTGAGTTAAAGTTGTAGCAGCCCAGTTATAAGCAATATTCTGTCGTAAAATTTCCCTAAGAAACAGAGTGCCAAAATTATTGCTGTAATCAAGTGACATTTATGCAGGCTTACGTGTACTCACGTGTATATCACAGAGATTTATTTTCTTGTACAAGACCATCTGGATGCATGTATTCTTTTCACCAATGGACATCCCAATCCCCCAGGCTGGACCAGGTGGTTAGAGCACTCGACTCGCAATCTGAGGGTCGCGGGTTCGAATCCCCATCCCACCAAACATGCTCGCCCTTTCAGTCGTGCGGGCATTATAATGTG
>NW_013665975.1:103225-118791 GCF_000517525.1 Limulus polyphemus | reverse complement strand
GGGACGGCTAGCGCAGATAGCCCTCATGTAGCTTTGCGCGAAATTCAAAACAAAAAAAACAAAAAATCCCCCAGGCTTCATTGGATCTCATACTTTACCTACATTCAGCAGTGCTCATTACTGTCATCATTGCCATGACAACAATTCACAGCTACCCTGAAATCCAGCCAGATTTTTTCACTACTGTGTTTTGCAAACGGAGATCGAGTCTAGTGGGAAAGAAATGGAAACCCGGTTCCTATACAAGTAACCAAGATAGGCCAGTCACTACATGAGCACTAACCCTGATCTTCTGACCATGGAAATTCATTAACATTGACATCTCAATTCTTATCTCGCTCCTTACAGATACAAGTTTAGCATTGCTAAAGACAATAATGAAATGTTACTTTTTGCCCCTGGCTGTTCACTCAACCTGCACTTTCATGCATTTCAACTGCACCTTGTACTGATACAATGTTAGGAAAATGTTCAGTAAAGCTTCTCAAAATAATTCAAACTGTATGACTAAAAACATTCAATCATATCCAAATAAAACACTGGGTCCACCAAGTTTACCATTGGTATCATCTATGTACTGTTTGTGGATTTCTCCTTCTGAAGATAATTCTACCACCTCACGAATATTTCGATTAGATCCAACTGTAATGTTATTCACCACAGATACCGAAAATATCAGGACAAACAGGCCAGTAATCACAATTAACTTTATACATATTGAAGTCTTAACTTCCAGATCAAATCCTTAATTTTTATTCGTATGTTGCTTGCTAATTGCACTCGCCATGTCATTTATCCATTTTTGTTATACAAAACTCATGAATGACTGTGTAACATCTATACACATGTGCAATACCACACACATTTATTTTCGCACGTACATTGCTACTCGCATACATCTCAACATTGCACATCACCACATACACTAGTATCTGTAATCAAGCTTCGTTATTCGAACGTGCTCCCATCTACGAGCCATTGAACCAAATATACTTTCTCGTCTTCAAGAAATAATTGATCGTGGTTGAATTTCGCCAAACCTAGACTTTTGATTTAAAAATTATTTTCGGCCAGTAGTTATATTAATGCTATCATTATAACATGTATGCATATCATTTAACACTCACAAACCAATCTGGGCTAAATAGAATATTTTACTGTCCTAGACAGCCACCAACTCCAGTACCAAACAGCAAGATATTGTTCTGCCATTCGTGAGTTTATCTCCTCACTTTAGTTGATGTTAAAGAAAAAATAAACATAGGCAAATTCAGCAAAACTATTCCACTTACATGTCCATTAATACAATTTATATTCTGTGCTGAGAAACAACACAACTCACCTTGGTGGCATCTAGTCCTTGCATTATGCAAAGTCTGAAGAGTTTTGAGGACTACTAGCTGCAACAAAAATTGATAAACCGTGTCTTGATGGTTGAAAACTAGTACAGCACACATTCCTGCACTCATAACTATTTGTAAAAGAGCATCTGGCTACGTGTATCAGTACTACATTCCTCAATCTGCACTGGCTGGGCTTCACCTTGTTGCTTACAGTTGCTCTTCCAGGAGCTCCTGAAGCATTAATTGTGGTATCCAGTCATTAATGGAATCTATTACCACATGGCTTAACGTTGGTCACAAAACTTTGATAATATGATGTGCAACCAAGAAAACTGCAGACTTCTCATTTGGTCACAGGTTGAGACCATTTCTATACCACTTCAATTTTTGCAGGGTCAATAGTAGCCCCATCTCTTTCCACAATATATCCCAGAAACTCCATCTGAGTCTCATGAGTGTACTCTTACCTGGTTATCTCCACCTATCACAATGACAGAACAACACCAAGATTTCATTCCTTTTTTGACAGGTCACTATCTGAGGGTATGTTGCTTTTTTTTCTAGACAGAAAACAGTAGATTCTCTGTGTTGGCTCTATCACCGTATTACACAGCATCAACACTCTAGATATCACCTGAAATAAACCACGGAACACATCTTATATACATGATGGTACTGTGACTCCCTCTGCAACATAGCAAACTATGGAACACAACTTCTGTACACTGAAGTGCAGTGAATCCCTCAGTAATGTTGTAAACTATGAAAAATAACCTGTTTACACAGAGATACTGTGATTTTTTCTACAACAAGCATTCATGCAATCCACTTTCCTGGGCCCGGTCTCACTGGCATCAGATGGCTTTCCCACAGAAATGTAGTTACCTAGTGAACAAGCAAATTAGATTGATAAGTTTCACAGTACATCCATCCCTAAAATAACAATGCATGACCCTTTGTTTTGTGGCCGGTTTATTTAGACATAATTAGAGACATGCTTCTTCAGTCACGTTTATTCTATCAATGTTTGCCAGAACAAAGTCAGTGGCAGCTTCAATCTGTGTGCCTGATTCATGGTAAGATCAACCGGAGTACAAATACAGGAATAATAGCACTTTATTCTAAAACAGAACTTGAAGATAGATGAAAACCTAATATAAATATATATGCACACAATTAAAAAGAGTACATCCAGGAAATAGATCTCAAAAAGCAAGGAGATTTTGTAACTTAAAGTGGCTGCACCCAAGGCTTTAGATCAGGCTTGTATTGTAGTAACGTTTAACTACATTCGAAATATATAAATGTCAATGTGAAACCCAGGTGTGAGTATTGTTGTGGCATTTTCGGAGTCCCTGATTTCCATTAGAGTAATTAAGTAGGGACTGCAGGATAACTGGAGTCACTAGAAAATATATTACAGAGCATAAATCAGACTTTGACTGAGTCTAATACAAAGAAAGAGATCGAACATAAGTTGCATAAGAATAAAATAATCTTTATTTAAATCCAACGACAATCAATCTCAAAGAAAAGTCTAAGTGTGGTTCCTTTACTAAAGAGTAATGTGATTCTAAGTTAAGTGAAATTTCCCAACAGTCCAACTTAAAGTTATATCAAAAGTTGTTTAAGCAAAAAGAGTCCAAATGTTTTTCCAGTCTGAGAATACATGATATTATGTACCAGTAACAACAATGTCATTTCGCCTTGAGATCCCTCTGTCATTCTCACTTCTCTTGCACTGAGATTGATCTTCAGAAGCAAGGTTTGATCTTCTGGTCTGAATGCACCAGATACAAACTGAAAATCCTGAGTCTGCAGCTGGAAGCTGACCATTGTCAGCTACTTTTGCAGTATTAGAAAAAGACCTATGTCCAGACCTATGTTCTTGATTAACATCATTCTCATACTACTGTTTCTCTTCAATAAACAAATTCTCCCTCTTGGTGAAAACTACTTCTACGTTAAGAATATACCATTCTTTTAGTCAAAATCATTACTTTAAACTCGAGTGATCAAGTAAGGGCTAATACATACATTAGCAAAAACAGAAAACTGCAATAAATCCTGTGGTCAATGCACCAAATGTCTCCTTCTTGCCTACTCTGTGATATTCTCAGGCAAAACTGATTTCTGCACGAATATTAGATAGAGCCACTTTGTAACAGTAAATTCAGGCAGGATAGTTAAGGAGTGGAACTGAATCTAACCAAATGACCGAGTGTTGAGCTAAAAAAATAAACAGACTGAACATGTGTCAGTTTTTATGTTCGGGCCGAATTCTTTAGAGTAGGTGTTTGTAACTTGTTGGCGATAAATTTCAACAATAAACAAATAGCATGCATATGTGTGCTGTCTTACAATGCTAGAAACCGGGTTTCGATACCCGTGGTGGGCAGAGCAAAGATAGCCCGTTGTGTAGCTTTGTGCTTAACTTCAAACAAACAAACAAACAGCATACATTCCACTTGTTTTAAAATAATATATTAAAACAAATCAAACGTATATACAAATGCTCATTAAACTGTTGGTTATCATAGTTGTATCAAAAGCTTTAAACAATTGTCTCTTTTTCGTCAAAGTCAATACAGGCTGGCATAATTACTTTAGAACACAACTGACAAGACGAATTATTCTTTCCTACTTTGTTATAACAATACAATCTGTGAAACTCACTTTAGAAATCGCCGCTATACGCCCTTTATATATAAACTTACAATCACGCAGCCTAGGTCGAGCTATCTATCTTTCTGTCTCGAACAACACTTTGAACGCGTATTTATAGCCTGACAGAGGCCTCGAACGTTCCAGACATACGATATCTTATGATGCAGTAATACTCAATTAATACAACAAGAAAATTTATAAGGTTCTAGTAACATGAAGCAATAATATAACAATCACCAATTCATAACTAGTGAATTATGTAACATATTATTCACAAACAGTTACGTAAACAAACCTGCGATAAACTATAGCTTCCAAAAATAACTAAATTTAACACTCCCGCTATGTAAACTATCTAAATCATAAGTCTCCCATTAAACTTAAACGGAAACAGTCGTGTATATCTAACAACATTTGATGTAATGTGAAACACCATCTTTATTTATAAAAGCAAAAAAAAAAGAAAACAACAACAAAAACACGCACACACACACACACACACAGAGTGTATACTTCCATAGATACGGAACTGTTGCTTCCTACCAGATCTTTAAATCGATCAGTAATTTGCTTAAGCAAGATATCTTTTTGTTAAATGACCAAGTAGAAAAATATCAATTCAATACTCCTTACTAAACAGGAAACGTCAGGTTTACCCATTATGACCAGCGCTACTCACGTGGAGCCCCATTCTCACACTACACAGCTGAAGCCATTACCACTAGAAATAATATACTCTGCCAGTAAAGAACACTACTGTTATTGACGTTTTTCTCCACAGTGTGGGAGGTTGCAATTATTTTCCTGCGGAAAAGGTAGGTATTATCTATTAGAGAATAACCAAGGTAATTAGAACGAAAGGAACCCTACTGTTTTCTGGATTACATGTTTATACAAAAATTACACAGAAACAGAATATGTTGAAAAAATAGAATATTTTTAGATTAATATAAGAAGGTAGATTACGCATGGTGAGCCTGCTGCCACTTATACATGTACCACACTATCACCAATATTAGGCCCATTAGCTTACAATGATGCGATAGTTTTCTGCATTCAAAACAGTATCAGTAAGGGTCCATTCACAACTGTTATCATATCCACCACTGCTCCATAATTACAAGACACATCCACTCCTTTTGTCGAATATAACAATTTTGAAATATAAGACTTGATGTGGATTGAGAAAGAGTGGCATAAACGTCCTGTTAGTCACACGTATTAAAGAAATGCATTTATATGAAAAAAAAAGTAATTCTGTCGACATTTTTTAAATTACTTTATCGAACAAGTTTGTGCATTTTTATCCATTCATCCACTTTTATTGAAATATTTTCGAAAGTTTTTAATGATAAAATTATAAATGGTCCCTAAATTTACAAAAATTATTCGTTTTTGTTTTTTGCTATCATGTGAAAGCTCTACCTAGGGAAAAATGTCTATACCAGCAAGAAATGGTGCAAGAGTGAAAGAAACGATGACGCCTTGACGGGGAAATCCACATTATGTTTGAGTTTCCGGTGATGGCAGAGATTAATTAAGGTTTACTTACATAACAAGTTCACCAAACAATATAAATTCGCTTTTAATGATATTCAGGTCAGTTATTGTTACTATTACATACCATGTAATTAGCTAGTTGAATAATATTAATAATAATATTACTAGTATTAATACTGTATTAAACTAAAGACTAAAGTAGTGTAAATTAGTAAACTTAGTAGTACTAGTAGTAAAACAGTGTTTTTTGCTTTATCATTATGACATAAGTCACGATCACTGAACACCAGTGAAGCATGCATTAGTGATAGAAATTAGACTAAATTATTATTATTGATATTATAATTTGTAGTATAAACTCAGTATTGTTAAATTATCAGTCTAGACTGTATGGTGTTCTTTTTAAATTTAAGATAAAAATGAAGGAATTAGCGCACACAGTTTTTGTTTTTTCTTCTTACTACTATTAAATACTAGTCTGAGTCTGATTTCAGTATCCTTGGGCTTAGTTTATCAAAGTTGAAACTTAAATTTGCTATAAAAATAACACAAAGTTTTTGTTATTTTTATAGCAACATTAAGCTTGTGACAAAGCACCTAAAACATTTTGAATGTGTTATTAAAATTGTACTGTCTTTATAATCTGACATTGTAAGAATTGTGTTAAAGGCTCTTAAACATTTATCATTGACATTATGATATGCACTATACAAACACTAACAAATAACATAATAAAACTCATGAAACTAACACTAACAGGATTTGCTTCTAGTACATTTTTGCAAATAAATGATATCCTCTTATGGTTTATATTTGTTATGGTGTCAGGGTAAGAGTACTTTTTATAATTTTTATTATTATTTAACTTAGAATTTTGTAATACAAGAATAATATAAATTGTTTTATTTGGTTTTGATGTGTAGTTCTATACATCAAAGGGAATTGTTTACATTCCACCACTATAAAAGACCTACTTTGTTTACTTACTTTCCTCTTCCAGCAGCACCGATGAGCTGTAAATTCAGAGAAGCTAGTCTGCTGCAGCATCAAAATTAATGAATCAAAGAATAGATTAGGTCACTACATCTTCTTTTCTTCACCAAAATTGAATTTTGGTGAGGAAAAGAAATTCACGAGTAAAGAAATATAAGCCATTAAAACATAACAGTGATATATCACAAAAAAAAAGAAAAAAAATCTTGGTTACCCAAAGTCTTTTGGGAGGTAGACTTTATATATTTTGGTTCTTATTTTTGTGATTTATCTATATTTGGAGCCTACATTATTTCTTAGTACGTGAATGAGATTGATCTTTAATTTTGCTAAGGAATATTCAATTATATTCATTGTAATTATATACAAAAATGTTTAAATAATCTCAACCTTAATATTGGGTAAATAGAAACTGTCATCAGATGGGAATCTCTGTAATGTGAGTGCTTACCAATGAACTAATCAAAATTAAGTTTCGTGATTATTTCTATTTTAGATTTTTTCAACTGTCCAAGTCTTGTTGAGAATAATTAGTTTCATTTAATCAATTGATGAACCCAATCATTAATTGATTATCAAATTTCACTAATCACCCAGTTGTAATAAATGTATTTTTGTGTCTGTGTGATGGATTTATCTACCAATCTATCATTTTTATCTTTTCAATTTAGTGTAATAAACATGTGAATGCTAATTTTAAAAGTTTTGTAAAGAAAAATTTATTTCAAATACATAAATTTGACATCATAAACCTTTCATGTTAAGATGACATCTTCTACTTATGAATAACAGAAGTGTTGAATCTAAGTTTATTACTAACATTTGGATCATTACATTTACTTATAGAGTTTATATTCTATGAGTCATCAAATATTGCCCTCATTAACAACTGGGTTTTGTATAGATTAGATCTTCTTGTTGAATTCCATTGCAATGATGTGTCTCACATGTAATATGTATAAATATTGTAAAATTGCATATAGTTTGATGCCGTAACCAACATACAATAAAGGAGGGCATGTTATTTCCAAGGAGACTTGCTGTTAGTTTCAAGGACTTCAGCATATCAAGAAGCAGTGACATGTTTTGATAATAAAGGTAGGAACGTATGGTCAAGTAAACTAGTTTGTAGTTAGCCTCAGTTCCATTGTGTAATTATTTCCTTAATCAAGAAATAATAGTAATTTCCTTAATCAAGTAATCAGATGTGAAGATGTCACAAATATCTGAAATAAAGTTGTATAAATACATTTATAAAATGAAGTGTACTCATCACTTTCATGAATAGCAAAATACAAGACATGTCCATTTAATTAATTATTTAAAAGGGGACAAGTGTTTCATACAAGGCTACAGGTACATAGTGTAACCCCTTGTCACATGAGAAAGAAAATGAAATCAGAGAAAGACAGTGGCTAGAATGAAGAATTATTTTCACACTCCTCAAATGTTAATAATAATATAGAGACTGTATGGGTTTGAGTTGTTAAATAGGAGAGGGAAAAAGAAGCTCATTGATCAGGAAACAGATTGATAGGAATATATCTTGTAGATTAATTATTCTGTTAATAAAAAGATACATAAACCTAATATTAATATTGTTGGAGGAGGTTTTCTAGCTCAGCATGTTAAAAAATGTATTTGAGAATATATTATATATATATATATATTATGCCTTGTGTTTAGTTCTGATGAGTATATGAGTTGAAATGTTGTTGTTCACTTTCCTTTTTGATGGTTATTGCCGTAATTGATTTATACTAATTTACGGTTGAGCTAATTACAGTTAATAACTTAACTGTAGAACATATATATATATATTGTACAAATGGTACTACTTAATTAAGGAATTATCCATTTTATCTTTTGAATTATGAAACAAAAAATAATTTTTTGGTAGGAAAAGTAAAATCTTGCAACATATTTTTCAGCCATTTGGATTTTTTAAAATTCATAGTTTCATTCGTGTTTGCAGATTAGAAAAAAGTGTCACACTACAAATTGTCAATTTACTGAAATATTGTTTGAACATAAAAGGTTGTAACAAGAATTAAACAGTTGACTTTATCACTATTAATTTTTATTAATATACACCATTGTTTCTTACACTTGTAATAACATGCAGTGAAAAAAAAACGGAGAAATAAGATTTGTGGTAAACTCAGTAATCAGTATTTTTTAAACAAGTTATACAAATGTGTGTTTGACACATAGTAAACAATATAAATTTTAAAAATGTTATAAATGATATGAAGTGGTCTTACTCACAGCAGTTTTAGATTTTGGAACCAAAGTTTTAGAAATGAGTAAGGTGTGAATTTTAAGTAAGTGATAGAGCCATTTTCAACTGAAAACTTTTTCTGTTAAGGATTAATGGAGGAATTAAACTTCTAATAAATGGAAAGTGTGTACTTTATAAAAACATGAATTTACTTATAATATGAAAAGTTCTGACTTTTTTACAGAGGCAAAAGTCAAGAAAGGTATCATTTCAAAACATACATACCTCCACCTATGCGGTCCTTTGCTTGTCATAGGGGGTTTAACTTCTAAAGTTTCTATTCATTTGGATAAGTCCTTCCATTGACCTACTTTGGCAATCTATCAATGGAAATGGACTACATATTGTCAATGGTGTTTGAGGATAGCTTTCAACTCACTTCATCCAACAGTCTCCATAGTATCATGTTTTTTGACATGGATTTTTGAAAGAGGTCTCACTTCTTCTACTGTTCCATTATATAAAGCTTCCTTAGCTACTACTTTTTGATATTCTAAGTATCAGAAGGTTTTTGACTCCCCTGTCAAACCTATGGCCTCCTGTGCATTATATCACCTTTCCCTCAAAGTATATTTTTTATTGTTGTTAGCTTCCAGATGCTGCCATTCTAATTTATTTGCCATTGATGTTCAGTGGACTCTCTGTCATTCCACTTATGTTTTGCTCTATCCTGATCATTTCTCTTGAAAACTCTTGCTGCCAGAGAAAGAAACAAATATTTTTCTCATATTCATTTACCTGGCATTTCTCATCTTTACAGTCTGTCAGACTCGGATCATTTGTTATGTTCTATCAGGGCATTAGATGTCATGTGGCTTGTACGGAACCATTTCGGGCATCTATTGATGTCATTGGCTCCCCAGCTGAACTGTTTTCTGGAGGTCATTTTGCAGGCTGGTATGTGGACTTTTCCTGAGACTTTCATATCTCATTACCTTCATGATCTGGCAGTTTCCTCTTTGGTGGGATTTCATCTTCTCCCTGTGGCTATGTTGACTACTTCTGCTAGATTTTAACAAGGAGGTGAGTAATTTTCTTACCTGACTTAGTTTTTTTTTTTCTTTTTCTTCTAGGGTCCCTCTTTATTTATTTTTTATCCCACTCAGTGGCAAGTGTTACCCAGTCAGGTGTGCTTGTATTTTAAATTCCGCACTAGCAACCTTTATATTGGTTCTTGGTTGCAATGGGCTCTGTTGAGATGAAGTGTTCCATAAGACCATCTGGAATATCAAAATACTATCCAATGGACCGCTACTCATGGACTATCATGAGTAAAGCTAAAGGGGATTTTGCCAGTCCCTTCTGATCTTAGAGATGTATCAGTCAAGATCGGTTTGCTTTTTAAAACTTAGGAAACGTGGTTCACCTGTTGCTCTGTCTCCAGAGGCCTGTTCCTTGGGACTCCCCACCGCACATATCCCCACTATTACTTCTGTTAGTGAAGCTAGGAAGTCCTTACCACACACAGTTCCCAGTTGCTGGGGTGGTGGACAGGGACTTTCCTTCGGAGTGTTGAATTTTCTCCACTCTTGGAGAAGCGGGCAAAGTTGGGGACCCTCCTATCTGGGTCCCTGGAAGTTTTTCCCAGATGTTGGTAGGAGCAGGACCAAACTACGGGGAGCCTACTCGTAAAACTGGTCCAGATTTGATGCTTAGCTATCTAGTGGAGGTGTGCTTGGACCCTCTTATGAACACACCTCTGATGACTGCAACATTACTTAATTTGTGATTCAAATCACTGTCATTTATAAGAACTTGCCTCCCTGAACTTTTCTAATATGGTCACCAAAACCTAAAACAAAAACTGAGAGCCACTATCAACATACCTACTGAGCAGAAAGGTACTTGGGGTTTCCTGTCACCAGCTCCCCATCAGAGAGAATGAAAGTCACTGTCAGGCATGCAGAAATGGTCATTTTCTTAAATCATAACCTGGAAAAATTACCACAATCAGCCATTGAGATACAAGAGAAAGACATAATTGGAAACTTCTATGAAACTGAAGAACTGGGTGAAACGACTGAAGAAATAGATATCTACTTCTGCCAGTCACTTAGTAGAAGAAAGGGAAAGGCTGACAATGCATTTCCAGAGAACATTGTTTAGATTATCGAGAATTAAAAAAAACAAACTCCCAGTAGCCTGATTTATTTGGGTTGTTTTGCAACTTAGGATAACCTTTTTTATATTTTATCATACATTAAAGTATGTATGTTTGTTGTTCATTCATTGATTAGTTTTTTGTATGTTATGTTTCTTTTTTATATCAGTTTAGCTTATACTGTATATGCTGTAGTAGTTAGTGTGTTAATATACATGATTAGTATAAACACATTTAATCTACTCAACAAATGTTTTTTTTATTTAACTAAACACAGATTAGGTAGTTCCATTTTTTTTTTATATTTTAGTACAATTTTGTATACATTTTCTTGTTCATGGATTAAAATAAAAATGTTTATAGTTTCAGCCTGATTTCTGGGTTGCACTGCTTACAGTACTTTATTTGTTTATTTATTTTTGAATAAAGGCTACTTATTTGATCTTTCTGATAAGTAAATATATCTGCACAATAACTATAGATAAAGCATTCTGTATTTGAAACTACAAAGTTCTTTATTGGGTATAAACACTGAAAAAATTCCTGAAGGACCAGCATTTCTTTTTTGTTTACAATCAGCATGCTACCTTCTCTTCTTTACACACTCACTCTCATGCACTCTCGTATTCAAATGTCTGCTTGATACTGAGCTATTCAAGCAAATATATGTGGATAAGGTATTTTCATAAATTAATAATTGATTTCCAAATAGTAAAATGAGAACTAGGTTTGGGTGATTTAAAATCTGACAGGTACCTGAGCTTCAGGGTACCATGCCAGCCTCTAGTTTTAATATTGAGCTCTATACTTGGGATATGCATATTTGGAAAGGACTTCTTATGTGAGAAGATGATTGATGCCATGGAAGCGGAGATGGATTTAGGTGTAACATTTAATAAACACCCAAAATCTGAAGGTTTAGCTGTTATGAAAAAGAGTTAAAAAAAAAGAAGACGAGTTCTTGGTCTATTTGTGAGGATTTTGAGTTTAAGAATAAAAAGGTTATCGCACTTCATATAAGACTGGTGAGGTCTCATTTGGAGCACTGAGTTTGGTTTTGATTTTCTTACTTGAAGAAGGGTATCAGTGTGTTGGGAAGAGTGCACAGAAATTGGCTACTAGATTATTACTAGATTAAGTTGTGTATTCTATGAGGAAAGGCTTAAGAGGTTTAGGTTTCTTTTTTTCTGGAGTGCAAAATTATCCAGGTGGACTTTATTTAGCCATTCAAAGATGTTAGAGGTTTGAATGGTTTATGTATAGTTGTTTAAATGGTGATATGGAAATTTTAACTAGAGTTTTAGGAAAACTTAGATGAAATTCTGTTTTTCAAGTTATTTATAAATTGTGGAATGGCATGATTAGTTGTTGTTAGTGGAAATTCTTTAAGATCTAAAGGGTGTTTTTTTTTTCATTTTTGGTTTAGAAGTGACCTCAGTGAGTTAGTTAGCCATTTCACGTTGCTGTTGTTAATATCATATGTTATTAATCCATGGATCACCACTCATCAGTCAGATATCCTATTATCCACTGTATCTAATTAATATTAAACTTTGAATTTGATTGAATTCCACTGTGGAAAGAAATATGATTATACTTATACAAGTTTCATGTACACTGATGGAGAAAGTCTGTTTTACACAAATGAAATAAAAAATTTTCGTGATGCATGTAAAGAGTAGGAGCTAGTACATGAGTGCTTTTTTTCATCTGAGTTTTCCTAACAGTGATATAAACAGCAACAACCTGTTCCAGATGATCAGAATGTGACTGATGTACTAAATGACTATTTCAGGTGTATTAATATTAACATTTTAAGAATAAGATGAGATTCAGTTTGTAATAAGATCTAAAGGAAGCTTTAATTATCAATTTTCTGAATTTGATTCTTTGATATTGATTTGAGGACTGAAAGTTGGAAATTTGCAAATATAGGTCATAGGTGTATATTTAAGATATCTCTAGTGTATCTAAGCAGATTGCTAGGATGTTATTTGTTTTTAGTAGCGTGGTTTTTTAAAAGAAGCACACGAAAAAATGTTTAAGGAATATCATCATTTTTTCAGCAGAGTCTCTTGCTTCTGTAGTTGGTAAAAAATGTGAGATGCAGCTTTTATAAATTTTCAGCAGACTTGTATTAAATTATTGTTATTTAAAACAATGTGCAGAATTATCTCTGTGGACAGTATTTTTAGAGGTTTCAATTAATCAAGCTTGCAATGAGATCCATAACATTTGGCTACCTCTGTAAATGCCAGGGTTTCAGTCTAATTCCTTTAATATATATATAGAAAAAAAAAGTGTTGTCTTGAAACTCTAAAATTATAATATTTATTTTTTATAAATTTTTGTTGACTTTTCATAAGTTTTAATTTTGTTTTCTATGTGTAAATTCGTTTTTTTTGGGGGGGGGAGGTGAGCACATGTAATTACATTATATTATCCCTAACATAACTTGTAAGGTAAGTGGTTGTTTCTATTGTTAATTACTGCATTATGTGAAAGCAACTTTTTTAATGAACATTTTGTTTTGTGCTAAGTTTCTGTGTTTTTTGATTGATAGAGAATGTTTTTTCCAAAAGGCAGCTGAAATGAAAAAGGTAGTAGCAAGAGGAAATGATAGAAAAAGGAAACGCCAGTCCTCACCACTTGCAGGAACCCCTGTCAATAATAAGGTTATTAAAAGAGCTGGACCCTATCTTTTAGGTAGATTATTATCAATTTTTTATTGAGTCAAATGTAGAAGTATTGGAAGGTCTCTACCTGATGACTAGAAAGGGCTGTAGAACCTTTAATAAGAAACTGACAGACCTAGTGTTGAACTGGACTGTGAAACACACTTAATTCAAAGAATGATCAGAATTAGCTCTATGACAACAACATATTATACAATGCTGGTCAAACAGGTAGTAGTAGTTTTATAGGGTGTTTCTCACACCTCCAAATTCTTTTGGAGGTGAGTATCTAGGAGTAGGACTGGTGTCCTAGTCCGGACACCGGGTGAGCATGTTTCGGTATGATGGGGATTCGAACCCGCGACCTGCAGATTGCGAGTCAAGTGTCCTAACCACCTGGCCATGCCGGGCCGGTCAAACAGGTGATACTTTGTTTGTGAAACAGTTTAATGAGGAGCTTGAAAGTGATAACTTTAATATCAAAGATAGAAAAATGTAAACTTGAAACTTATCTGTACGTTTTTGAACTGTTAAATCAATGATAGTTCAAACTCTTTGAAGTTATTTGATTTTTTTGAATAGGTGAAAATTTGGTTGTTTAGAAGGGTGATGGGGTTAATGGTATTCTTTAAGTGATCAGATTTATATTTGTTCCAATAATGTCAAGCTTTGACAACAGTTCGAACATTTGAGTCTGTAAAATGATTACAATCATGGGAAAATCAGGTTAGGGCTAGAACACTTATGCTTATTAGCTTTCCAACATTTTGCTGGATTCTTGGGTTAAACCATAACTTTTAAAGAGTTGGTGTAGAATGAAAAGCTTATTGGGCATGATTTATCAGAGATAAAAGATAAATTTAAAATGCTATTTTTTTTACATATTTCTGATTTCAAGCTACAATGGCAAAATTAAGAGGAATATGAAACAAACAACCATCTGCAGTTAACTTTTTTTTATAATAATTTTTAAACTTTGTAGTGTAAAATAGTACAAAACAGTGAATAAGATTTTTGTATTGCTCAATGAAATTGGACAAGATATTGAATTCACATTTATAATCTGCTTAAAATTGTTTTCTCAAGGAATAATTTTTTTCTTATTATGATACAACTTACTGTTACTTTTTTAACTACTTTAAATTTTCCAAAGAACTGATGGTCTTAATATATTTGAAGAAATTAATTTAATTGCATCCCTTCTTTAGCCAAGTTACAATTTAAAAGAGAGAGACGATTTTGAATGATTAAAACTGCTGAAGAAAATTCATATGTGAAAATATTACTTGAAACTTGTAGATTTTATTTTTCATAATTATCTCTTGGTGGGACTCGAAACATTTCTTCATTCAGATTTGATAGTGTCCTGACTGTTATTGCAATGAATATATTTTTCTCAGACTGCAGTTTCACACTATTGTAATTTATATATTATACAACACTTAAGTTTGTTAGGGAGTTCCAATGAAGTTTATTTACTGTTTTCTTAATGTTATTTAAAAAAGTTGAAATATCTGAGTTTACACATTCATTTTTAATAAACAATTAAAACTCAGCTAATTCACTTAAAGAAAAAAGTCCTTTTAAATATTCCTAATTATTTGGTGACTTGAGTATATTAAATTCTGTTTTTTTTAAGGGCCAAGACTTGGAAATTCTCCTGTACGTAGCATTGTTCAGTGTTTAGCAAGGAAAGAAAAAACTGATGATTTTTATTCTATCAAGGTAGGTTAGGTGGAAATGTGGAGTCTTCTTACTTTTTAGGTAAATACTTTTATTGCACTGTTTAATTCTGCTACATGTGAATTATTTTTTTAAGCTAATTTTTCAAGATATATTAACTCACTAGCAGTCGATGTGTTCGAAGGAAAACGAAGTTTGATTATAAACAAGATTACGACACTTATGATATACAACATTGTTTATTGAAAAAAAAAGTACTTTGAAAATGTATAAAGACTGATGTAAATTCATTTTATTCTGCTTTAGATACTGAAGATGGAATC
>NW_013665975.1:91854-102988 GCF_000517525.1 Limulus polyphemus | reverse complement strand
GATTCCATCTTCAGTATCTAAAGCAGAATAAAATGAATTTACATCAGTCTTTATACATTTTCAAAGTACTTTTTTTTTCAATAAACAATGTTGTATATCATAAGTGTCGTAATCTTGTTTATAATTAACTCACTGGTGATTGATATGCTTAAGTACCATGTAATGTACTAAATAAACATTCAGATTCTGTTTCAAATTCTTATAAGTTAAAACTGTGGGTAAACAATTAAACATACCATCCAGAAGTTGCTAAGGGTATACAGTCCTTCATAGACATTTTAATTTACCATATAACTTATTTTACTAACTTGTTTGAAATTCTGCAATTTTATCACCATTTCTGACTGATGAAACCACATGGAATCATATCCCAGAATGTCAAGGATTTAAAGCAATTTTCATGTGCTACTAATTTTGAGTCAGTCCATAACAACGTTTTTAAATCATTATTTTTCAAAGATTTAATTTCATTGTTACTACTAACATCACTTTGATTTACTGCTGACTATATTATTATATTAAAAAAAATATTTTTCTCATTTGGTGTAATGTAATTTCTTCTGTATTTATCTGTATAGTCTTTGTTTATGCTTAAGTTGATTATCAACTTCTTTTTTTGTAGATTCTTACATTACAAGATCCTCAGGAAGAAACCCAAGATGATCGTCAAGGGAAGATGCTGCTACATACTGAATACTCACTTCTGTCCCTCCTTCTGGACCAGAAAGGTGTAATACATCATCATGGACTTTTTAAGGTAAGGCCTTGTACGGTCTAGCATGATCTACAACACAAATTTTACCACTACTTTCTGGATTAATTATCAATCCAAAGAGTATTTCTTTTTCATTATTATGTTTGGTTAAGGAATTAAAAAAATATTACAAGGTAAGAAAGTTCCAGCATATTTTAGTTTTTTATAAAAAAACAACAACAACTAAAGCATTTAAATGTATAGTGTGAATTTTAATGTTAAAGAGATTTTTATTTCTTTTTTAGAATTGGGAAAAAAATAATTTTTAATTATCAGTTTATATTTAGTGCAGATGTAACTATTTAAAAAAATATTATGAGATGACTACAAAATAAACTACAGAAGGACGACATACAGATACTGTATATTTTCCTAGGTAAACGTATGGTGATGCTGCTGTTTAACTACTGTTCAAATCTGTCTTTTAAATATGGTTAACTAAATGGTAACTTGTAATTATTTAAATTTGGCTAGAGATTCGTTTCACATGTTAAATAAACTTGATATGCAAGCAGTTAATCATTTAAGCTCTGAATGATTCTTTGTTTACGTATATTTTGAATATTGATTAGAGGGTAATTGCTAGTGAAAGTGGCATGAAAATGTTAATTTTTTCATGTACCATTCCACTTGTAATTATTGTTGTTTTCTGTTGTGAAATCGACCAAATGTTATCTTTTTATATAAGTGTAAATATGGATATTCTTGGTACAACATAGCAGTCTGACAAAGGCTGTTTTAGTACACCATCTGTGTGAGTTAAGTACAGTTATTACTTGTTTTTTTGTCTATTTTTATTTTCTGTCTTTGACTGAATGTAGTATAATGGGAGGCTTAGGTGACTAAGTAGTCGCATATCAAATGAATAACTTATTGAGCAACTTAAATAAGAGAAGTAGCTGAACCCAGACTACAGGTATACAATGTCAAGAGTTGTATCAAACATAAACCTATTATTCACTATCAGAATGGTAACAGAAAAAAAGAGAAACTGAGGGCAATTCCTTATGGTGGAGAATTGATGTGGTGGAACTTCAGGTTTTTTTTTTGTTAATGTAAACTTGAAAGTGTGTGACAAGAAGATAGTGCCATGTAGCTCACTTCCTCTAAATATATAGTCGTTTTTTTCTTTCTCGGATATTGTATTAATTGGGGAAACTACATCGGGGATGTGATTAATTTTTTTCTCTTTTATTCATTACATTGAAGTGGTATTAACAGAAAATGACAAAGTATACTGACTTTTTTTTTATTCCTATTTTAGTTATTATATATGAATTAGTGAGATTGTTATCAAGTTTTATTCTTCAGCATTTAAAATGGATGAGCAATGACTAGTCTGGCAATATGTACACAATTGCAACAAACATGTGAAGGATGATTAGGTCAATCTTAGATTACACATGTTGACAGACATTATACAAAGTCTCAAATGTATGTGGACTTTACTCTGAAACCACATTTATACAGATCATTGCAAAAGTTCATTGGAAGTGAATAGGAGTCTTTGATTCCAGTTTCGTAGCCATCTTTGTTGTGTAAGTGGTCGTTGATTTTGAAATGTGACTAAATGCTTATGAACCATTATCAGCTTTATATTCTTGTTTATTATCATCTTAACAGTACCAGAAGATATGCTAATCTTCACCACAGAGGAATTTTGTACCATAGCCTTTATTTTGTGGAAATGGACCTTTGGTTGCTATTCTAATACCCTGTTTCCCTGGAGAACATTGAAGGATCACTTACATGTGATGTTGTGTTCTTCAGCTCTACGTCATTCAACATTCCTTCCTTGGATCGATCCTTACCACATCATCCCACCTGGGGATGTGTCTTTCTTCCTTGGTGGGCTGTGCTCTTTCAGAATAGATGGTCTGCAATTCCTTCTTTTGGCTTTCGTACCCAGTCGCAACTGGCTGAGTTGGGTCTGGCATTGGATGACGTTGCTGTCCTTAGTGATCAGCCCATTCCACCATGGCTTATTACCATCCCCAAATATGACCTTTCTTTGAGTCATCTGGCGAAAGCAGATTCTCCCAATTGTAAATACTGTCTTCTCTTTGCCAAACCCCTTTCGAACCATTTTTCTATTCCCATTTATATGGATGGTTCAAAATCAGGTGATTCTGTGGGCTCTGCCATGGTTTGTTGTGGCTCAGTGGTTACTCACAGGATCCCCTCTACAGTTTCTGTGTTCACTGCCGAGTTGTATGCTATTTCTCTTGTCTTGGATCACGTAAAAGCTATGCAATACACAGATTGTACTATTTACACCAACTGTCTTAGCTCTCTACTGGCCCTGGAATCACTTCACATTAGTTCTCACCCTGTTCTTATCTATATTCAAAAATTACTGACCCATTTTTCTCTATCCAGTTTTTCTGGATACCTGGCCACATCGGTATTTGTGGGAATGAGATCACTGACACCTCAGCTAAGTCCGTCTGCTCTGGTGCTGCCACGGCTGTGCCTGTCCCATATATGGATTACAGTCCTCTATCCAAGGCTCGACTTCATGGCAGTTGGCAGTCGGCTTGGGGTGAACAACGTCATAACAAGCTTTTACAGATTAAACCTACTGTTGCTCTCTTGGCTGTCTTGTCTCTGTAAGGATGGGAAGGAGGAAGTTGTTTTGGCTAGTCTACGCATTGGTCACAGTTTTTTAACTCATCATTTTCTTTTATCTGGTACTGACCCACCAATGTGTAGCCTTTGTGACACTCAAGTCACAATAGCCCATGTTTTATTGTGAATGCTATTGTTACGAATGTGAGTGGTGGCACCATTTTTGACATGTGCTTTCTACGTGTTTACTCCTGAAGTTGGACGGTGTCATAGGTGATGGTGACACTGTCCAACTTGATCATGTTTTTAGCTTTTTGCCTGTTATAAGCATTTTTAATTCTATTTAAGTGTTTTTATCTCATTTTTGAGCTTTGTTTGGTTTTTTAACTTGATTTATTTTTACATTTCATAATCTTTTACTTTGGAATTTTTACTGGTTATTTGGTGCAGATAGCCTTATTGCTTTGCACCATAAAATGCCAAACAATCCTTCTTTGGAAAGGGCCGTGACATGTGCCTCCAGCCATAAATTTGCATGTGGTGAGAGTGTGCTGTTGAATGACCAAAATTTGCTATTACTCAAACATACAGATGTTAAATGTGTCACCTGTGGCCAAAGCTCACATTTGAAGTGATGACATTGTATTCCTTGATGCAGATTGTCCTTACAAAGTGCAGTCAGCTCTCTGTGTAATGATCATTGCACTTTTGTCTTTGTTAGTCCAAAAATGGGCAAACCAGTTTTACTTTGTTTCGTAATGATTAAGTAATATTTGTTAATTGTTATCCTACAATTGATATATATATATATATAAAGATAGCAAAAGAAAACATTATTACAACTTTCTAGAGTACTGTAAACCCCGAGTTTGATACCTTTCTCCTCTCATACTATTTGTCTCCGTGAGCTAACAAATGAACAAAGAAGTTCTTGATTTTTTCTTTTTCTGTCGATAATCTGAAAATGTCAAATAGTTAAGGATGTATTTTTCAACAACAGGATGAAGCATGGGAAGAAAAAGAACTCCATACTGGAGAGCTGGTGTACACGGGCCATACCAAGAAACGCCTCTGTCTGGTCCTGGATTGTTTGTGCGCGCACACATTCAGCATGCAGACAGCAGATTTTGTTAACCTCCAACATTATGTCATAAAGGAAAAAAAGCTATCAGAGAAAGAAGCCGTGTTTATTTTTCATGACGTTGTTCGTGTGGTGGCCTCGTTACATCAAGTAGGTTACACAGCCTTTGAAAGTGAGAGCTCTTTACATTTTGTCTCGAAAGTTTCAAATATGATACATGAAACATATTTAATTTTTTTTGCTTCTAAAGTAGAAATTGGTAGCAAAATTATATAGTTCTTACCATCTATCAAAATATAAGTTTCACTAAATATCCTGTCTTAAAGGTTAAAAAGGAATGGTCTAAGGCAGTAGTTTCCAAACTTTTTTTACTGATAACACCCTAACCCACTTACCTTGATTTGTGTTACACTCCTGTTGCCACTTGCAATATTTTTTTTGGAGAGTTGTTTTTTATGTTCTTAATTATTCTTTGTTTGATGAAACTCTTGTGATACCGCTAGCAACTTGCTGCAACACACAGTTTGGAGACTTCTGGTGTAAAGTGTGCTTCAACATAATTTTATTGTCTGTAAAGCATGAATAAATAAATGATAATTTTTTTTTGTTGCTTTTGTTGATAAAATTTTGGGAAAATTATATTTATTAAATTATTTGTCAATGTTTATGATATACAATTTTAGTGGCTCAGTTGGTTTATTGTTGTATATTGTTAGCAAAATTTTTGTTGGCTCTTAAGCAATTGACATAAGAATCTTTCATAAACTGACTGTCGACTTATCTTTGTGCAGTAAACATTTATAATATCTATTATGCTTTTTTTTTGTAAATGTCTTTTCTAATTATATTTAATTTTGTTCCTATTCCAAGATTCCAAGAATAATGAAACTTTAGGGAATTAGTATATAAAAAATATTTTATGGGATTCCTTTTAATACATTATATTTACTACAGGAGTAGACATTTGATGTTAATTTTTGATTTTACAGAGAAACATTGTCCATCGAGATCTGAAGTTAGGTAACATGGTTCTAAATAAGCGTACTAGAAGAATAACTATCACAAACTTCTGTTTGGGGAAACATCTTTTGAATGAAAATGATCTCCTTAAAGATCAACGGGGAAGTCCTGCTTACATCAGTCCTGATGTTCTGAGTGGTACGTTTTGATTTACATATTTAATAGTTACACAACTATTTGCAACAACCTGTTTACTTCCAGTATGTTTACTAAGTATTTTTATCCAAAAACGAAAGTATTTAGGTACATGCTGCTTCTGTAATGTATAGTTTGGAGACAACTAAAATATAAAAAAATGGGAAAGAAGAATTTTAAAAGCTTTTTCATTAACCCTCTCACTATGAGCATCCTTTTCTGTGCATGTCATGAGGTTTTTTGAGTTATATTTAAAATTTAATTAAGCTACTTTCTTGTCATAGTATATAAATAAACTTGTCATAAAAACATAGCTAATAATCCAAATTTTAACATTATAAAAGTTTTAAGTTCTTAATTTATATAAAGCAATATTAAAAAAATCCTGAATTTCTCCTAGTATGAAATTTGTGACATTTGCTCTCTAAGCATCCTCTCTTCTCTAATTTATTTACCGCCTTTCCAAAAAGTAGAAAATGTAATGTAAATTACTCATTATAATGTTGTCATTGCTCCTCTTGCTATGCTCACCTGTCATATTCTTTTTCAGAAACTGCCAGAAACTCTCTGACATTTAATACTGTATTATTTATAACCAATAAAAAGTCAAGGTTTTTAATATATCAAATGAAATATTATATTATATTATTTTCTGCACAGGGAATTGTCTATTTTGCTTCCAGTTCCAACTTTATTTCCACAGGAAACATATTGATGAGCTCAGCTGAATTTTTAATGGTTCTTGTTGCACAGTTAGAAAGCCAGAAAAACTGTGATTGTTATAGATCATTGTCTCTTTGCATGTTGTTATTTTGTGTACTTTGGTGCATTATTTAATTAAATGAAAAATTATTTAGTGCATTAGTACCACTAGTACAAAAAAAAGTTGGGTTAAGTGTCATCAATAGACGACAGCAAAAAAAGAAAAAGAAAATAATACTTGGGTAAGTATTGTCTGCTTTTTGCATGTTACTATTCCATGTTCTTTGGCCCGGCATGGCCAGGTGGTTAGGGCACTTGACTCCCAATCTTTGGGTTGTGGGTTCGAATCCCCATCCCACCAAACATGCTCGCCCTTTCAGCCATTAAGGGTATTATAATGAGAGGGTTAATCACACTGTTCGTTGGTAAAAGAGTAGCCCTAGAGTTGGCAGTGGGTGGTGATGACTAGCTGCCTTCCCTCTAGTCTTACACTGCTAAATTAGGGATGGCTAGCACAGATAGCCCTTGTGTAGCTTTGAGCGAAATACATAATAAACAAACAAACAAAAGTAACTAAATATAAAAATTAGAAACTTTTTAGGTTAGAATTTTCATGAACAACTTGTGAGTAGCCTGTGTATTATGTAATTCGATAGGGTAACATGAGCTCACATTTGCCAAGTGATTTACAAATTTATTGGTGGAAATATTAGTTAGACTCAGTTCAAAGAGCAATAAAAATTATAAAATTCAAGTATAAACAGATGTATACTATTACAAGTTTAAAACTATTTAAGGTAAACAAATGTAGCTTCATTTTACAGTTTAAAGCCATTCTAGAACAAAATATGATGATTTTTTTTACTCAGTATTTTGTTTTAGTCACAAAGTCAGTCAAATTGACCAACCTTGTATACTGTTTTTTTTGTTTTTTTTTATTCCTGTAAACTCCCAGTGGAACATAGGGCCACAACAACACCTCGCCAACGGAAGGTGTTGTTGCAGTTACTTGTAGCAGGTTAGTTTTTACGGGGTGGACTACATAAAGACTACATCAGAGGGTTGGGTATATTATATCAAAACAATTTTTGTAGCCTCATCACTTTATTACAGCCTGTATTGCAACGCATGATCATGTTGTATCTTATGATCGTGCATCTTGACAATAGTCCTGCAGAATAGTTTTCATTGCAAAACGGTTCCATTATAAACCTGTCATCGTCCAAAGCACACCACCCTTTCCTGTATGTTTACCATAATCCATTCACAATTTCCTTGTGGTTTTTTCAATAGTATGATGACACACAAATCTGGTGCTGCATCTGGTAAGTTGACTATATGGCCCTCTTCATTCACCAGCTGCTTTATAAATGCAAAAGTTGAATGGGAGGTATGACTAGAAGTGTTATTTAGATGAATGTATACCCTGTTGACCTTGTTTCCTTCTTTATTATGTTGTATACTGTTGCCTGGTGCACATCAACATCTTTTGCCACTTAATATTTGTGTTTGTGGATTCTCAACTGTTACTGAATGGCACATTTTACTTACTATGGCTGGGATATGACTTACTGCAAGTGTCTTTTTGAATAGTCCTGGTTCCCCAGTATGAGCCATATTTCTTTGTCTTCCATTGCCATTAAATACAAGAGATAAACTCATTTTGAAAATTCTAAGTCCCAGATCTAAACACATCTTTGTGATCTGGGTGTATGGACATTTAATTTTGGAAAAGGCTGTTATATATTTTTTCCAAAAGTGATGAATTTTTACTGGCATCAGAATACCTAAAAAATACCAAACAATCATCAAAATATAGTTCTGATGCATGCCCTTCCACCACAACTTTATATCAGCTGTGGTTATCATTAACTTGCCAATTTACGTGTTCAGATTAGTTTTAATATAACATACTCAACCTCTATATACATTCAAGAAGTTTTAGGTAGGTGTAATTTTTACTTACAGTTATTTTATTTCTGACACAGGGAAACCTTACCTGGGAAAGCCAAGTGATATGTGGGCATTAGGAGTTGTTCTCTTTACTATGCTTTATGGTCAGTTTCCTTTTTATGATTCTGTTCCACAAGAACTTTTCCGGAAGATTAAGGCAGCTGAATATGCAATACCAAGGTAAGTGCCTTAAGTCATTGGTGGAAAATTCCTTTTTTTAGATGTACATGTTATAAACATCTGGTTTCAAGAGATAAGAAGAAATTGTTTTATGAAAAATGATTTTTTACATATATGAACAGCAAATATGGATTGAAGGAGATAGGAAGACTTTCTGACTACGTGGCTGTTGTTTTTCTTTTTTTGTGAATGTACATTGTGTGTCAATCTAGTGGTAATGTTAAACTGTAATATGAATAAAGAATACATGTAAAATTCTGAAAAACTTGTTATTTCAAATGTTTTTTTTTTTGTGTGTGTATTATTTCTTTATGAGTATGAATACCAGGAATGATAGAGGTGAATAGGTTTAGGTGGAGTTATCTCTTAATCATTTTAGTGTATTCATACACCAAAGAGAATTTGTAACCTACTAAAACAGAGTTACTACACTAATAGTCAATGTACCAAAATTAATAAACAGTTACTTGTTATTCAATGGGCCTGGTGATTTATCCAATGGCATAATTTTGTAATTTTTAAACAAAAAGTACCAAAAATATAGCTAACACACCTATTTAGTAATTTGGTGTTTAACTATTAGTTTTGTCTGTAACTTTAGAAAATGGCCCGACATGGCCAGGTGGTTAGGGTGCTCGACTTGCAATCTGAGGGTTGCGGGTTCGAATCCCCATCACACCAAACATGCTAGCCTTTTCAGCTGTGGGGGCGTTATAATGTGCTGGTCGATCCCACAATTCATTGGTAAAAGAGCAGCCCAAGAGTTGGCTGTGGGTGGTGATGACTAGCTGCCTTCCCTCTAGTCTTACACTGCTAATGCAGATAACCCTCATGTAGATTTGCGCGAAATAAAAACAAAACAAAACAATCAAATTTTAGAAAAGCTAAAACATCCAGAAATAAACCTGTGAGCTTATGTCTAACTATTAATTTTTTCATTTCCTTAAACCGGTGTTTCTCAACTGGAGTGCCATGTATTTCCTCTAGGGTACTGTGAGATTTTAGCAAAATATTGTAAAACAAAACAAATACATTTCTACATCACATATTTCAAATGTTTTTGTGTACTAAAAGAAAAAATGAAGGTTTCCAAATATCATTCCACCCAGGACTTATTGGGTAGGGGCGGGGGTATCTCTATGACTCCCTCTCTGGCTACATCACTATTAGCTAGGGTATAAAATATTAGGGATGCCATAGAAATTGTAGGTTGTGTAGGGGTGTCTTGAGCAAACAAAAAGGTTGAGAAACACTGCCTTAAATTAAAGTTAATAGCTAAATCAATAACTAGTTGATTATAATAACTTTCACTGGGATGATTTATCTAAGTAGGAAGTGACCTTGCTTTAACTGCTCACTGTTTTTTGTCATTGTAAAGACTGTAACTGTATGTGGAGGGCTTTTCTAGTTTGTTTGGCTTGTTTATTTCACTGTGTGAATAATTTTTCTTGTCATATATTATGTAGTTTTCTTTCACACTTTCTCGTGTATGTTGAATCTTGGTGGTTCATTGTTAAGACTGAGGGCTTATAATGGCAAAAATTGGGTTTTGATACCCATGGCAGGCAGAGCACAGATAGTTCTTTGTGTAGCTTTGCGCTTAAGAACAATCAGTCAGTCTTGTGTATATGTTTGTTTTCACACAAAATTGTTAAGCTGTACATAACTGAACATCATATCCTAGCTGTTGTGTCATAAGAACTAGGTTTAATTGTATTTTTAGCAACTTAGAAATCTTGGCAATATTATTATAGATGTAGCTTATTTGTGTTTTCATTGTATTAAAATATTCAAAACTTTAAGTTGAGATAGTTAAATCTACTTTTAAACTAAGGTTAAGGTTATAAAATCAAGAATCCTTCTACAATCACATAGTGATTGGCCTCTGGTAAAAGTATTATGGGTTTGTCTCTTTTGTAAAATACCCATTTATTGACTCATCATATAACCATTTTCCAACCACCCACGTTACTTTATATTTGAAAAGTTTATATAAATTAACAAAACTTAATTGTAAAATCATTTTGTACTTAGCTTGATTTGGATAAGAATTGCAATTTAAACAATCATTTAAAATTCAGTTTAGTTTAGCCCACATTAAAATATTAATTGTATACCATTCTCTCATGTTACAGTGATGGACATGTTTCAGAAAATACTGCTCTTATTATTAGAAAACTTCTGATTTTGAACCCTAAACAACGAATGACAGCAGAACAAGTATTAGATAGTCTTCAGACAACATTTGCTTTATGGTAAGTGGTAGTTTGCAGAATGGTGACTGTTATTAATCTTCATGTGTTAGCTCTCTCAGCATGGGCTCTGTCCCTGGGACCGACCTCTTAACCATTTTGTGTTTGTTATAGTTTTCATGATATAACTTTTAAATTAGTATGCATATGTTAACAAAATTTGGCAGATTATCAGTAAACATTACAATGCTTTCATACTCAAAATGTCGTTTTTCTTTTTTTATTAAGCCTTCAGGTTTGTAAAGCAATGTTTTTCTCGAGCGTTTTTTTTCTTTTTGCATGATACCTATCCGACATGCAAAGTAATTTTCATGTTAAGATTAAAAATACTTTTGTGCATCAGAAATTTTTGAAATTTCACATGTGAAATCTTTATAATGTCCACATAGTGATCAAATGTTTCTTAAGAAAAAGAACTTTATATTTTATGTTATTTTCATTAAGGAATCTCTGTATGGGTTTGGTCGATTTAACCGATCTCGTAACCAT
>NW_013665975.1:75992-91844 GCF_000517525.1 Limulus polyphemus | reverse complement strand
TCATTCTAGAATGACTACAGATTATAACACGAAAACATAAGTGTGTAGTCTTAATAGCTTAAATCTCGTAACATTATACATTTATATATATTTATTATTTTTATTATATTGACCTTTCAGCCATGTCTGGCTAACAATACAGAAGTTACAGTGACACGGTGCATCTTTAATAATATAAAACTGACTTTTAGTCTTTACAAAGTGACGTGTCTTGATTGTGTTTTAATAGACTAGTATTTTGTAAAATACAGTCACATTTCAATTATTATACATTGTATATGTATATAGATTATTGCTATTTAAAAATAAGTTCTTAAACATATTTTTCTTAAAACGTAGAACAGTAAATAAAGAAGTAAAGTAAACAATTATATCTTCCAGTTAGGACCTTTGTATTCTGTCGCTGCTTGACGTAGGTTGCTAAGCCTTTTAAAATTTTGCACATGGAGGATATGAAACAAATATTGTTTTTAGGTTTTATATATACATTTGAATAGCTAAAAAAATCATAAATTACTACATCAGTATCATAGAATTTAACTATAATATATCAAGCTTAGTAAATAAGATGTATTTTACTCTAAAAAGTAAATTTTGAGCAGACTAAAGACACAACCAACCTCTTTAAAATCTTGGTTTGAAAGAAAGAAGTGGTGACAAAACATGTTAAAATGGCTGAGAAAGCCACTAGGGGGACATTTTGAGCTTTCGATTGGTTATTTATGTCATATATAGAATTAAGTGTATATAATGGAGCATTTCCAAAAATTGAAAGAGGTGGGTGGGATGCCATTGTGTTTGATTTATTATATGAGCAATATGTTAGCAAATTGAAAAGATAAGAGGCTCTTATTTTATATTCTAGCCTGCTAATATGAGTAATTTGAGTTCCTAATTCATATGAAACTATAGACTTAGTATTTTGATATCACAAACATCTCATTTGAACCAGTGCTGCATTAAACATACCAAGTAACACACAAAAATCGATGTTTAACTGTTTTTTTAATATTTACTTTTAAATTAAGAAATTGAGTAAGGGATTTAGGGCACCAAGCTAAACTTTGGATTGTTGTAGCCTATGCGAGTCCAATAGACTTTGACCAAAATCGAACATGTTGGATTAAAAGGTAGAAAGACTCCACAAAGGTAAATTTAAAGCACTTTTGTTTCAGTAAGTTATCAAAATAGCCACGCATCTTCTCTAAAAGTACCTGAAGGTCCTCAACAGAATTGATATTGAAGGCTTGACTCTTCAGTAAATTAGTACATAATTATATTCTTAGCTAATTTTATTGTTCTCTTTTTAAAAATCTTGATGAACAGTACCGTAGGCATGAAACTACATTAGCTCATAATTCAAATTTTAACATTATGTAAGTTTTAATTTCTTAATTTTCAATAGAAAATATGTTGTCGATCTTCACCTTTCTGCATAATGTGACAGTTCTTCACTCTGAATTACTCAGTTTAGTTTCTCTTTTCACCTCTACTGGAACTTGTAAGTTTTCATGAAAATTACAGATTTATAGTATAGCCTCCAATCATCTTGTTTTACATTGATATAAACCAGAAAATCTAACCCGTATGGCATGCCTTCCTATCATGTCTTTCAAAACAATTTGGTTAATTCTCTCTCACATTTACTATTACATTATTTATAACCAATAGAAATTGTTACAGTATTAATGTTAGCTCATTCTCACAACAACTTTTGAATTATTTGGTACACGGGTTCGAAGTTGCTATTGCCAAGTTCAGCTCAACCAGCTAAAGGAAATATTTTAAGGCACGTGTAGCTTAGTTACAAAGCCAATTAAACTATAATAGTTATAGGATATTGAAAGCTTTGTGCAGGTTGTTATTTTGTGTTCTTGAATGCATATTTGAAATAAATAAATAACAATTTTTTCATTTACTACTGCCATTGTTACAATAAATTAAGTTTCATTGGGCCAAGAGGAAACAAATAAGAGGCCAGGTGTAAGTATTGAATTTCTTGTTTTTCATTTATAGTTTTTATTTATTATTATTGAAGTGACTAAAAGATAGAAATTTCTCAGTGATACATGCTTGTGAAAAGCTTCTATATTATGTAAGTCAATACCATAACTAACTTGGGCTGTTTATTTGCCGGGTAATTTACGTCTTGTTACACTGGTTCAGTAGCTATACATGGCTCAAAGAGCAATAAAACAATAACATTAAATAAAAATAAGTGTAAACTGTTATGAGTCTAAGGCTATTCATGATAAATAATTGTAATTTTCTGTTACTATCTGCAGTCATTATACAAATTAAAAAGGGTATTTTAGATTTATTTCATATTTTTTGTGGTGGTTACAAGGTCGGTCAAATAGACTTAAGTCTATAAGAGAAGATAACAGATGAAATGTAACATTTTAGTGAATAACAACTTGATATCCATGTAGGAGGCTCTAGGGGTTATGCAAATAAAGTTGAAAACTGCAAAATGAAAAGAAGTGTGAGAAAATCACCTTGCACTCAGATTAGTCAGATTTTGAGTTACATTAATTCACGAACTTATCTTTAGTACAAATACTTTATTAAAAATTCTGATTTTTGTATACAAAAGACATAATATTTACTAAAAGCTTGCCAGATTTCATGAAGATACACTTACTACGTTAAAAGTTATAGTTTCATGGTTACTGGTAGTTGCCAGGTTAGTCAAAATGACCAAGCCTGTATACAGAGGGTTAAAAGGCAGAAAAACTGTTCAGTTGACATTTAAAGTACTCATATTTCAATAAGTTATCAAAATAGTTATTCAGCTTATCTTGAAATATCAGAATCTTCTCAATAGAAGTGATATTAAAAACTAGACCATTCCATAAATAATTACATGTCATAACATTTTCTTTAAGAAAAACATAATTATATGTTATTGTTCTCTGTTAATAAATCTTGATGAATGATACTGTAAGAATGAAACACCAGTAGATATCATAATTCATGATATAAACTGTAAACAAAGTGATATACAAAAACATGGTTACATTTACAAAAAAATTAATTGTAGTTGCTTATATTTTAAAGAACATTTTCATTCAACCACTAATCATATATGTAAAAAATTGTTTTCTTAAGTTAAGGAATTTCAATATAAAAGTAATCTTTCCAACAGCTAGTGCAACCGTGCGAAAATCTTTAAATATTTTTTGTTATAAATTGTATATGATGTCTGGCCTCTAGGTGTTAAATACAGATTAATAGAGATGTAATTTTTTTATGTTAAATCTAAAAGTTTCCAGGGATAACTAGTAACATATTATGATGGTGATATACTATGAGCAACATTTCTGAGTTGTAAGTTAACCAGAGACAAATAGATCCTTTACTTTCAGATGTTTAGTTAGTTCCACCCTCTAGTGTCAAAAAAGGATAATTAAAACTTATTAGTATGAATGCAGTTCACAGTTTTGAAAATATGGGGCTTAGAAAATAGATGATTTGTGGTGTTTTCCTTTATCTTTAGTTTGACTCTGATGATCTTGTTTTTAAAATATTTATATGTATAGAATGAATTCTATACATTTGTATTGGAGTAGTTATTTAGAGCTAATTACCAGCTAGACTACTTTTGTTTTTCAATAGGAAAGAAGGGAACATTATATTGCAGTGGTATCAGAAAGTATTTTATTTGTTTTCATTTATTGTTAAAACCAATTCTGATTGGTTATTTAGAAGAGATCGTTAAGTGGTTCTTTAATATAAAATAGATAAATGAAAGAAGTATGTTAGCGATAAATTAGAACTTATACTAAAGCAATAGCTTGGTTTTTGTTCTAAAGTTGAATTAGCAATGTGTTTTACATATAGTGTTTGTTTACTTCATAACATGTTGTTTTGAGGGAAGAAAATAGTTTCTTTAGCTATTTTAAAAACACAAAAGGGTCTCCAATTATAGTATTTTACATTTAATAAATAGGTTTTTTAGCATGGATGATATGATTGTGATAAACAAGATAATGATAAAAAAATTTGTACTAAATCTATTTTAATGAAGCATATCATATTTTATATGTCAAAGTACACCATTAAGTAGTTGAATATTGTACAAATTTATTACCTATCTTCTGCAGGTGGGCAAAAATTAGTGTGGCCAATCATGAAAATGATTACCAGGTAGTTCCTGATGAAGAAGAAAAGAAGGGCGTAGAAAAAGATGAAAGTTCTGTAGGTTGGGTTTCAAGCACCAACCAAAAGCTAACACCAAATCTTGCTCATCATGGTGACTTGCCTCTGAATAATAGCTGTCCTGCTCCAGAAGGAATGACAGGTAAAGAGCGTGCTGTAATAGCTCCAAGGAGACGGTTGCCTGGCAACATACCAGTGATGCGCGTTAACCAAGATGCTCGTCCTCTTACACCATCAGAAATAATGAACTTTAGACATCTTCTCCCAGGAAGTTCTTGAAATCTTTTGGTCTTGTGAAAATGGATTGTATGATTAACTAGTAATTGTGACTGTCAGTTAGATACAATGAATCTATTCAGAACTGCATACAGCATTAATGTGGAGGGAATGAAATCTGCAGTGGTGTTTCTAAGGGAAGGAAGAAATGGTTCATATCTAAAGTAATTGTCTTTATATGTTAATCATGTTCATTATTATAGAAACAAAATTTGATGCAGCTGGTGAGAAAAAATGGTGATGTCAAATTAAATCATATAAAATTTAAAACTGATTTGAAACTTTTTGTTACATGCAGCTGCAGATTTTTGAAATTAAAAGGTATTTGAGTAAAAAAAAAAATGTTAGTTGAAAATGGTTTTGAGTTTTCAACGAAATAGCCGAGAATCAAAGTGATTAGTGTACAGGATTTTGAGCTGTGGTATTTGGAATGATTCCTTTATACGTTTTTACCATGTAAAAGAAAATCAATGTTTTATTTTACATTGTGAATTATGTAAAATATTGTTTTGATAGCTATGAGATATTTGTGTGCGTAGTTATTGTTTAAGGCTTTTTTCCAGTGCTTAATAGTTGTCGGATCATTTACGTGCATCTAGTGCTAAACTATAAAACAAGAAACCCAATAACCTGATAGCTTTCAGAAAGTAGGCATTCCCTGTTTAAGGGTAAGTTGGGACACGTACCATTATTCTAGTTTAACGTTTATTAAGTTCCCAGTCTTCTGGTTGACTTGATTTTTACCAGTCAGCTTTAAATAAGGAAGCATTAACTTTTAAAAGTTCTCTTTGAAAAGATTTGTAACATAAAAATATGAGCCATATAATAAGTTTCAATGTGCATGAGTTTTATTTGCTATGCTGTAACAAAACTTGGTTAAAAAATTCATTATTCTCTTCATTTAGAAAAAGTATAATCAATATATAAGAACTACATTGGAATGTTACTATACATTGTTACATGTTTTGATTGGATTATTATTATTATTTTTTAAACCAGTAGCTTGTTTTTCAAGTAACTCCCCCTGCTAAACATATTAGAATGTTTAAACATGGTTTTAAAGTCATCATATAATCTTAGTTTTTAAAAAAGTGACATCAGGACTAATATGTGAAGTGTAATTTGTGTTGTTTCTTTAAATTTAAATGTGATGATGTAAATTTTTGGTTGCTAGTAATAATTTTTTTTAATATTGGAAACGACAATTATAGGTAGTTCCATTATAAATATTCCATTAAAAAAAAACGTTTTTGGAGGGAAAACTTTGAAACTTGGGTGATCTTTATTCTGTCTTTGATATTTGTTATTAAGTTTCATTGACAAAAAATACTTTTTACGTAGTTTCATGTAATTTCTGTGCAAGTATTCTTTAATCGTTTTATTTAAACAGCTTATGTGTCGTTGTTATAAAATAGTTGTTTGGTAAAATATTTATTTTTTGACAGTAGTGACTTCAGTTTTTTGTTGGCTGTAATTTTTCGCTAATAAAGACATAGAAATTGTGTTTTTGAATTTCAGAACGTTTGTTTAGATCCATGTCACATATTTTTGATATAATATATACAGAAAGGTGCTTAAATTTAAAAAAATTAATATCAAAACATTTATAGTTTTTTATACTTTGTGCTGAATTATACTTATCCAGATCTTACAAAAATGTAAAATTATTTTATATTGTAATACGAAGTAATATTTATATAGTAATATTACATATTTACATATTGGTTCATATACATGAAATGAAAAACAGATTCCTCTTAAAGTTGAGAAACAATAGTGAGTTGTTTCGTCTTTCTTTTCCATATATCTACATTCATGTTTATTGGATTGTTTTTAACTTGTGGTTAATTTTAATTTTTTTTTATCTTAATAGGCGATTCTGATGAGAGTTACTCTTTACAGTAACTGAAGTTAAGTTGCTTTAAATGGTTTTAGTTTTCTAGATATATTTAGTTTACAGAGGGAAACTATTTAAAAGTTGGCTAACAGAAAGATGTCTTCTTTCGCAAGGTGTCCAGAGATCCATTATAGCATTTTTAATATACTTGTGGCCACCACAGAATTTGAAACTGTACAACCAGGACACATGCAATCACTTCCTGCAAACTCATCAATAAAACTACTAAATGAAAATGGATTGTAAATAGATTAGGCCAAATGGCGAAAGGTATAGATTTAATAGAGAATCTGTAATAAAAAACATTTTGTAAATGTAAGGTGATGTAGGGATGGCAGTGCCAAAAATAATATAAGCAATAATATAGGATGATACAGTTATACATAAATCATTCCTACATGACTTTCAATATTAAAGATGTTAGATTGGAACTTAGAATTTCCAAACTGAGAAATTCCTTATATTTAGTTGCTTGGGAAAACAAAATAATATGGATCAACTTGGAGCACCAGAACAATCTGGAAAGAGACCTGCAACAAGTCATACCTCAGATGTGATAAGGAAAATGCAACTCTTGTTACAGGTGAGAATCAATGAACACGTAGGTCAGTGGCAAAAGCTGCCTACGTGCCTCTGGAGACACCATATTACATAATGAAGAATAATTTCGGTCTGGAAAAGTGACGCAACTCGTGCGTACTCAAGCAGCTGGAGAATGAAATGGGTATTCATGCTATTCATATGAAGACGTATAAGTCATGACGTCGGACACTGTACCTATGGATTTTTGAGCGAGTGAACAGTTGAAATTGGCACTAGGAAATCGTCGTTCTCGTATACTAGGTGGATTTATGGAAATCTAGCAAGGAGGAAGGAATTGTTTTGGACATGAATGCTTTATGATGGAGCTTTTTGCGATGGACACTTCGCTATAAGGATATTGTCAAGATGTAATGTCGTCAAATAGAGCATGACTGGACGTGGTGACATGGACTGTAAGGACGTGGTATGCCTCTAAAATTGTTATAACATACTCAACCTCTGAATAGGCATGGAATGGAAATATAGAGTATCTACTTTTATTATTTTGAACACATTGTAATCACGGCTTAACTATGCTCCACCCCCCACCCCCCAGTGCTCAGCGGTAAGTCTGCAGGCTTACAACACAGCCATGTAGGGCAGAGCACAGACAGTCTATTGTGTAACTTTTTGCTTAATAACAAACATATAAGTAGTTTGTCTACAAACTAACACCTTTCCTTATTGTAAATACATATTACAATGTTTTTTTTTAACATTCCAATTTACAAAGTTAAGCTTTTGTTTGGTTTTGGTTGTTGTTAAGGAAAATCCACACAATGAGCTATCCGTGCTCTGCCAACCAGGGGTGTTGAAACCTGATTTTGTTAGTGTCGTAAGCTCGCAGACTTGCCGCTGAACCACTGGAGGGAGGGGGCAAATCTTCTGGACAGCGATAGTTTAATTTCTATAACATCCATCGTACATAACAACGATTCAATCATGACCGATAATCGCAATTGAATCATGAGATAAATCAGTTTATCGGGAAAAAAATGTAAGGGGGTTGGAGAGTGACTTAAGTTTGGCCTGAAAGATTTTACACATGAAGGTAAATATATAGTTCAATAGATTACATTACGGTCAATGTTACAAAAATGTAAGGGGGTTGGAGAGTGACTTACGTTTGGCCTGAAAGATTTTACACATTAAGGTAAATATATAGTTCAATAGATTACATTACGGTCAATGTTACAGTGACGTTTAAAACTGACATTAAAGTCAAGGTCACAGTGAAGGTTAAACTTACTTTACTATAAACCATAGTGAAGAGTAAAGCTTACGTTGCAGTCATGATCAGATTATTTTACAGTTAGTGTCAGAGATTAGGGTTAAAGGTTACCTTACAGTTAATACCATATCAAAGATTAAAACATATGATACAGTCAAATCACTGTAAAAATTAAAGCTTACTTTAAGGTCAATGTCGTAGTGAAGAGCAAAGCTATGTAACAGTCATAATTATAGTGAATGTTAAAAATTACAGATAATATGACGATGAGCGGGAAGAAGTTGAAGAGAAGAATTTCCTCCTGGTGCTGGTTTTGAGACAGAAAAAAAAGAGTAGATTGTAAGTCCAGAATAACTGGACAAAAAGGAAGGAGCTTGATGCAATAATGTAAATTTGACCATGAACAGGGGCAGAACTGTCCGGAACGGAGTTCCGCCTCTTGCAGGTGCAAGTTATTAGCGTTCCAGGACTTTTGATTGGAATGTTAAAGTGGGTTATAAAAGGGAATTCCACTTTTTTCAAAATCCCAATTTAACAAGTGACCATGATGAGTTTAAAAAGGTATTTTCGATTATTCAAGTAACTGGTCATTGAGCAGATCCACTCACCCGATTGGTTAGAAGTAGAGTTGTCACAGCGAGAAATGTTTCAGTTGTAAAAGTTTGCCACCGCGAAACGTTTCCGATACGATATTTTTTCGTGAATTTGTGCTTACTCCCATAAAATGCCTCCCAGTGGTAGCGGTATGTCTGCGGACTTATTCTGCTGGAAACCGGGTTTCGATACTCGTGGTGGGCAAAGTACAGATAGCCCTTTGTGTAGCTTTATGCTTAATAACAAAAACAACAACAACTCTCATAAACAAAATGCCGTTTTTTTTTTTCACGTGATACCATGTCGCTCATCAGTGTGTGCTTCAGGTTTACAACTTGCGTGAAATGCATTTTAATATAAATATTCACGAAACGACAACAACATCGGGACAACAACGTCGGAATAATAACTTATGTGAAATCAAAGTTTTTAACAAATCTAATCCTAAATTTAGGTAGTTAAAAAACAGCAAGTAAAAATGGGGCTAGGCTTGTTAGGGAATATTTTACTAGTCAGCCCAATGTTAAATGATAGCAAACAACACGTTCAATTATTAGGATCTTACCTTTTGTAACATTTCTTTATACAGCTGTATTGAATTTAACATACAAATAAAACTTAGATCTTCGTATTTTGGGAAGAGATGTAAACGTTAAAAATTAACAACAACAAAAAAAAAAAAAAAAAAAAAAAAATCTCGAAAAGGAAGAAAATAGCCCTAGCGGCAGAAAGGATAACCTAATACATTCAAATATATGGTGTATGAAAGTGTTTTTTTCTCAGTATCGGTATGTTTTTATTATGTTTCCTTTGCTCATCTACAGTTCGTAATACAAACTCACAAGACACAGTTGTTCAATATTTGACAATGACATCGACTGCTTGAAACATAGGCATTGTTTTTTAAATCATGGACTCCTTTCAGTGAAATATATACTGTTGTTATTTATCTATGATACATATTTTATTACTCAAATGCTTTAAGATGTATTCAGTGCGACGTTATGAGAGTTTTCTCTAATGAATAATTTATTGAAGCCGTTGTTTTGCGACGCACGATCTAAGTTTCTCTGTCAGATTCAGAGCATGGTGGGAATTGTTTTTGTATTTGCAAATAACATATAGAATAATAGATTAAGTATTGAACTCTAGCGTCGTATAAACTTGGTTTGAATTACTTACAGTTTATTTTTATTAATTCGTAATTCTTAAGAGACTACACCACATTATACAAGGGCAAGATTTAAAAATTCTCAAAATTTATTCTCAATCTAAATAGCTATATATGTAGTATATATCATCATCATAATAAAAAAAAATCAATATAAGCTTATCAGTGTTAACGCTTGGAGCGTTTAAATGACAGTGCCATCTGGCGGCCAATTTTATTTTGTTTCGGTGATACTGTGTTTGGTTTGCTGTTTTTCAAGAATGACGTTAGGAAAGGCCACTACATTCTAATGAAATCACCACAATGAAAAAAACATACCCTTCTAAACTTAAATAATGTAGTTAGAGCTACTGTATTTTGTTTTATGTTGAATTTTTGGATAGTTCCTTCGGGTCATAAAAATGTACAGCTTCTATACAATGACCATCTTTATCTCAACCACACCACTCGTTACACTATAACAAACGCACAGAAGTTGTCCAATTTTTATGACATATTTAATGGGTTTCTTTCTCGGTGCCTCCCTCCCGGTGGTTCAACGGTAACTCTGAGGGTTTATAACGCTAAAAATTAGGTTTCGATACTCTCGGTGGGCACAGCACAGATAGCCCATTGTTTAACCTCTTGTTTAACAATAAACAAACAAAATCCTTCTTGATGGTATTGTCTCTTTGGTTTATTGTTTGTCTCACTGTAATGCAGTAAAAGAACTACGTACATTTTATTTGACCACAGAGCCGAGTAGTAATTTGCAGTAACAGAACTACGTACATTTTATTTGACCACTGAGCCGAGTAGTAATTGCTTCCAGGGTATAATTCGTGTTAAACAGTGTCATTATAAATTCAATGTTTAAATATTTCAAATGTTTTGAAAACAATAAGTTTCTTTTATCCGTGGGATATTTGACGTTGCCAATATGACGAATTTCAAAACGAGTAATTTGTACATAAACCCAGATCTGTTCCCCAGATGTTAAGTTGGATCGTATTTCTTTTAATTAGTTTTAGTGGAATGCTTTTAGGCTAACTTTGTAGTTCACCAGTCTCGCACATATAAAGCTGCGCAGTGAAATCGCATGTTATTTATTTAATTAGCTAATTTGATAAGATCTACAAACCGTTTAATAAAAAGCTATTTCTTCATATACAACTTAACAGTATATATATTTTATAATTTTCGATGACCTGTCCTTCTTGTGGTCGATGACATGATCCATGGGTTTTTGTTCCTTGCATCTGCCGAGTCTGCCTCCGCTTTATAGTTTATTTGGACGAATAGTGTACAAGCATCGCTTTTCTGGAATCTAGGAAGGTCAAGTCCTTTCCCACCATATCTGTCGTTTGAATTTTTGGGGTATAGTTTATTTGGACGAATAGTGTACAAGCATCCTATACCCCAAAAATTCAAACGACAGATATGGTGGGAAAGGACTTGACCTTCCTAGATTCCAGAAAAGCGATGCTTGTACACTATTCGTCAGATATGGTGGGAAAGGACTTGACCTTCCTAGATTCCAGAAAAGCGAAGCTTGTACACTATTCGTCCAAATAAAGTATACCCCAAAAATTCAAACAACAGATATGGTGGGAAAGGACTTGACCTTCCTAGATTCCAGAAAAGCTTTATTTGGACGAATAGTGTACAAGCTTCGCTTTTCTGGAATCTAGGAAGGTCAAGTCCTTTCCCACCATATCTGTCGTTTGAATTTTTGGGGTATAGTTTATTTGGACGAATAGTGTACAAGCATCACTTTTCTGGAATCTAGGAAGGTCAAGTCCTTTCCCACCATATCTGTCGTTTGAATTTTTGGGGTATAGTTTATTTGGACGAATAGTGTACAAGCATCACTTTTCTGGAATCTAGGAAGGTCAAGTCCTTTCCCACCATATCTGTCGTTTGAATTTTTGGGGTATAGTTTATTATTACTTTTCGTAACTTTAAACACAAAGCGTTTTATACAGTTGGCGGCTTTATCATTATGTACATACTTGGATTCCATTATTATTGAAATTCACTTTCATAGTAGCTGACGCAACATAAAATGTTCATCTGTCTCAATCAACCCTAAGAATAGAGTATATGACGTCATTGTTTGTTTGTTTGTCTGTTTTTGAATTTCGCGCAAAGCTACACGTGGGCTATCTGCGCTAGCCGTCCCTAATTTAGCAGTGTAAGACTAGAGGGAAGGCAACTAGTCATCACCACCCACCGCCAACTCTTGGGCTACTCTCTTACCAACGAATAGTGGGATTGACCGTCACATTATAACGCCCTCACGGCTGAAAGCCCACAGAGAAACAGACTACACGGTTTTCTTCAGAATGTTTTGGAATTTCGAAAACTCGAGGTCTTGCTCACGAAAGAGGACGTTCAAGGAGACGACACAGCTGAGGTATTTTTTCGAAAATCGTGTTAAGTGGCATATATCTTATCACTAGAAATTAACTCCTTCCAAACTAAGAATGGTTTAAAAGAAAAAAAAAAAGGTAAACATGACAACACTGTATCAAGTGGGAAAAATGATGGAGAGCAATCCAAACGGCAAGATGTTATACCCTCTTTCAGTTTTGATGTTTGCGTGTTTTGCATGAACCCGTCTGGAAAAACCACACCTCTGTACCACCATGTAGCTTGACTAGGATTTCCGGAGAATGGCCGCGATAACCTCAGGAAGAGATTTGGTGGCAAGTGAACCCAAATGCTACAGAATTCATGAATGCCTATAGAAATAGTCACAGCTCTTTACAGAGGAGTAGTCAATGTACCTCAGACACCAATGATGATAGCCAGGGTATCTTACATTGAATGCCGTTTGGAGAGCAGAAGGTATTTTTCCAAGATCTCTGAGCTTTACAGCTTCTAAGAAAATCGCCTAGAAGATTTGGGAGTTTATAAAACCAGAAACAAGACCAGGCATATTTACTAGAAGGATGCCAAGAGTAGGCAGACAAGGAAAAATACTTTTCTGGTGTTTAACGACAGTCTAAAGAAACTTCCCGTAGAGGATTTTAGCTTTCCGTGATTATACAGTTGAATCCCTTTCTATGACCAAAATGGTAAACATTTTGATAATAGAAATGTTTGATATGGATTCTTCCCGTTTTCCACCTGAGGCCAGGGTCAATCTGTGAACTGCAAAAAGATTTTTTTACTATATAAGTAAATATAACTAATTATGTATATTAAGCTTAACCCAGCTTTGCTACAAATACGATGCATCTATCTATATCATATTAATAGATATTCTTCAAGAAAGGAGTGGATGTCATTAAAATAGTTTCCGAACAGCTTCTCACTGTAATACGAAATAACTCACCAGTCACAAGCTTTCACAACAAGTTGCATGAGGTGACCCACCAATCAAAACATTCGACTTCAAATAATGTGAACAGGTAAACCATTCAAAAAATTTTGGGTTTACAGAAACATTATGATAAAGTATCGTGTAACACAGAAACCTTAATTACTCGAACCAGCATTATTTTATATATTTTTAAAGTTATGTTTCTAATGTATATAAATATATTTCGTAAATACTTTGTACATAATTTGGTGTGTATCTTAGCAATTCTATGAACTCATGAGTGAAAGTAAAAAAAAATGTATAACTATATATCAAACACACTATATCTGCTATATCCAATGTCGACGAGGCCTTTTGGTCAATAACAAGGCTCATCAGGATACGACAGATGCAGTAGCGGTTGAAAAGCTATTTATATTATTAGGTTGCAAAGGTAAAACAGATTAATTGATTGTTTGTAATTAAGCACTAAGCTACACAATGGGCTATCTGTGCTCTGCCCATTACGGGTATCGAAATTCGGTTTCTAGTGTTGTAAGTCCGTAGACATACCGCTGTGCCACTGGAGTGGAGGCGGGGCGTAAGGAACAGAGAAGGTGCGATGTACCACTTTCACGCTCTGGCATGCTTCCTAATCTATTATTCTTCAGACCTAGTTGTTTAATTATACATGAAGATCTAGGGTTTGTGAGCCTAGTTGTTGTTTAATTATACATGAAGATCTAGGGTTTGTGAGCCTAGTTGTTGTTTAATTATAGATGAAGATCTAGGTTTTGTGAGCCTAGTTGTTGCTTAATTATACATGAAGATCTAGGGTTTGTGAGCCTAGTTGTTGTTTAATTATACATGAAGATCTAGGGTTTGTGAGCCTAGTTGTTGTTTAATTATACATGAAGATCTAGGGTTTGTGAGTTGGTGTTCATCACTACTGTTGCCAAAAATTAATAAAAAGTCGTGTGTGTTAATAACGAAATGCACGTTGTAGTATATTAAACAAAAGAAATCGTAACGCATCACCTCGATAAGGTGGAACATTTTAGCTTACAGCACTGATTCTTTTTTATATCACTCAGTACGTCAGTATTTCCATTTAAGTTACGTAATGAAAAATTAATTAGAAACTTTGATATATGAAGAAAAACATTGATGCCAATTCGATTGTGATTCGCTCAGTTTATTGCCAAATCAAACTTAGTGTTTATAAGTACAATAAAGCTAATAATTTTCTCTTATAAGAAACATAAGTAATTAGTTTTGGTTTGTTTTAAAAGCAGTTTAATTACATTTTATTTTATTGAAAACTAGCTGGAGTACCCGTCCCATGGATGGAAATTATATAACTTTATGAAAAGATTCAATTTTGTATTTTGAGGTTTTATGGGCGTTTTTGCGTTTCTTACCACTACTTCGCCCCCTGTTGATGGATCTTCACCAAATTTGGCATGAAGGTTTGTTGGATCCATGCGGAGATACATACGAACTTGCGGTTTCACATTTTGTGTTTTGCAGTATTTTTAGGCGTTTTTATGTTTTTTTTACAATTACATATAAGGGAAGCAACTTTTCATGTCCTAAGATAACCTTCCATTAATTATGAATATATATATAACCTTCGTCCAGGGGACGGGTACTCCAGCTAGTGTTCAATATTTTAAGATGTAGATATACTTTTAAGAGCCTTACAGAAGTCCGTAATTAGAAATAATGCAAATAGTAAAGAAAAAAAGTAATAATCAACTCTGCACAATCTTAACTAACTAAAAAAGAAAAAAAGAAACAACATGGCTACACGTTTCGAAGCACAAACTTAGTTGGAAAATGTTTTTGTGTTCTTCTGCGCTGACAACTAGACATTAAGCGATTCGTTAAGTTGTATAACACCGCTCCACACATTTAGTTTCTCCACGACTTTTTCTTCGCCAAAAGAAGTTCTTTGGCCGTTTGTGTCATCTAGCATCTCGGATTCCTTCAAAATAGGTACAGATGTGATTTTTTTGAAAAAAAGTAATGTTATGAGGGTTATAGACAAGTACAAAGATTCCGTGTTTCAAAGAACGATTTAGTGGATAGAGCTTTTAAACGTACATCTTAGGCTCGAGATTTTCCATAAGAAATGAAGCGTGAACGAGAGGAACATGGTCACGTGACAATGCAACACCTGGCAATATGCCAGTGACGAATTGAAGTCGAACTTACAGGCAGTAAATTAAAAACGAAAAAGAAAGAAGGAAGAGGACTTCAATAATCAATCTCAGCGTACGAGAATTCCGTGCTGCATGATAACGTTTACCCTAGGATCTTCTTAGAAGTTAATTCACATTCTATTCTTAATGATTCTGTTTTTTTAATTATGTAAAATCTCATTTTAAATGAGGTACTAAATGATATACTTTTCGAAGTGTATAGCATTATCATGAACAATTTTTTTCCAAAGTTATATAATAAGTTTGTCTTGAACACCATTTAAAAAAACAACAGTTTCAAATAAATTCTGTGTATAACCGTAAAGCTGATTATATGGCCCGGCATGGCCAGGTGGATAAGGCACTCGACTCGCAATCTGAGGGTCGCGGGTTCGAATCTCCGTCCCACCAAACATGCTCGCCCTTTCAGCCGTGGGGGCATTATAATGT